>NC_090656.1:216615213-216717713 GCF_040937935.1 Hyperolius riggenbachi
ACTGAAAATAAAAAAGGCAAAATAACCATACCCAGGTCATACTTACCTCCGCCCCATCCTTCCTGTATGGATAGCCAGATGACCTCTCCCCCCCCCCCCCCCCCATTCCCTGTAGTATAGGTAGCCTGATAACCCCCTCTCCTCCTTCCCTCCAGTATAGGTAGCCAGTTGACCCTTCCCTCCCCCTCCAGCATAGATAGCTTAATGACCCCCTCCCCTATCCCCCAGTATAGGTAGCCTGATGATCCCCTGCACACACACGCGCATACTTCTTTCTATTATAGGTAGCCAGATGTTTCTTCCCCCTTCTAGCAAAGATAGCCTGATGACCCCCCCCCCCCCCCCCTTTCCAGTATAGGTAGCCTGAAGACTCCCCTCCTCTTCCAGTATTGGTTGCCTGATGATACCCCCCTCCCTCCAGTATTGGTAGCTTGATGACCCCACCCCCTCCTCCTCCAGCATTGGTTGCCTGATGACCCGCCCCTCCCAGTATAGATAGCCTGATAATTCCCCCCCCCCCCACCACCTTCCAGTACTGGTTGCCTGATGACCCCCCCCCCCCCCCCTTTCCCTCCAGTATATAGGTAGCCTGATAACCCCCCCTCCTTCAATAGTTTTGGTTGCCTGATGACTTCCTCTCTCCCTTCCTTTCCAGTATAAGTAGCCTGATGCCCCTCCTCCAGTATTGGTTGTCTAATGACCCCCTCCCCTCCAGTATAGGTAGCCAGATGAAGCTAGGCATTGGGTGGGAGGACTAATTTTAGGCTCTTAGAGAATGGATTAGGCATTAGGTGGAGGGGGGCTCTTTTAGGCACTTGGGGGGAGAGGGGGGCTGGGCTAGAGTTAGGCATTGTGTGTGTGTGTGTGTGTGTGTGTGGGGGGGGGGGGGTTAGGTACTAGATTTAAGTGAGAATGAGTGCTGGGTAGTGCATAGTAAGATATCGTTAATTTAATTACCAATATTTTTTTTGTCATAGCACCACCCGGCACACGAGTGCCGCAATACTTGAAAGTACCCTGTGGGTAAAGCTTGTCACTTGAAGAGACCTTATATTTTTTCTTTGAATATCTCTGCAGCGGCTTCCTTTTTTTTTTGTTTTTATTAGGCTTGAGTTTTTTGTTTTTAAATAAAGTTTTGATAGCGGAGAAGAAATGTCTGCAGCCAGACTGCAGGACAGGCGATCACTGAGGATGGATTCCCTCTCTGCAAATTGCGTTACCTGCATATAACTTCCATTCGTATTCCGACGGCCGGGGATGGCGGCGGCGGTGGTTGGAGGACGCCGGCAAATTGAAATCGCTGCATCGGGTTTACAGGAGAGAAATGCGTAATGACATTCTGTGTTCTCTGGGAGATAACAGGCCCATGAATATACAGCAGCCCAGCAAGGACGGCCGCGGCTTTTGTTTGTGAATAGAGTCATCAGTGATATAATGAAGAGGCGCTAATCTGGGCCCTTCCAAGATGAATGAATCTCAGGCTCCCCTGCCTAATAGATTTACATAGCAGAAGGGCACAGACGGTCTCTTTATTAATGGTTCGGACAGGGCTGCCTTGCTGCAACTTCTTATCGGAGTTCTCCGAGGCTGAAGTACATTCAACAGAAGAAACCAACCGATCAAAGAGAGCGATGATGCAAGGGTAAACGTTAAAGGAGACGCGTGCGCAAGGCAAATGGCACAAATCCACCCCGCATTTCCTGCAGATCAATAATACACCTTGGATCCATTATTATTATTACCCCACCCTGAAGATGCTGGAAATTCCTTGGCTGCCGTTCATTTATAACCACGTCTAACAACCACATGACAGCATGGTGGCATTTTACTGTTTTCAAGGCAGAGTCCAATTACTTTTCTGTACTTCAGAGCATGGAAAAACAAGGAGTTTTGAAACAGGATGATACCATTCATTGTCTAAGGGTTCATATAGACATACGATAAATATCAATCGTAACGAACGATTCATGAAGTATGAACGATATGAAAATGAGAAGGTAACAATCGTTCGTTACGAACGACTGTGTACATAGGTGAACGATTTTTTGAAAAAGTACACAACGACGAACGATAATAGATGCTTGCGCAAACGGAAGTGACGCGACAAAATATCGGCCGACGTAGTACACACGTAAAGATATTTTTTTCCCCGTAGGCTTATATTGATTGTTAAACAATATTTATTAGTGGGAAGTTCGCTATTTCACGTTCGTTCAGCGGAAACGAGTCATATGCAATGGTCAGACACGTAGCACAGTAAGAACGTTTGCAAGAACGAACGTTATAGACGAACAGAAGAACCTTTATAATAAATCGTATCAAACTTCTATTAGTACATACATTAACGGATTTTTAAAATAATACAAATACGAGACTTCCGCTATTTAGTACACGCGCAGAATATTCCCGACGAAGGTTATCGCCCGATCTCTGTACAGACACGAAAGATTGAGCGATTATCTGCCCAAAAAATCCACCAGGTTAGATCGGTTGGATTAAGCGATAACGGTCGTATCGTTAAAAAAATGATTGAAAATTTTTACAGCACGATTATCGCTCCAATTATCGTGATCATTCGTTTTTGAACGATCTTTATCGGACGTGTGTACTCAGCATGACTTAGAGGTAAATAAAATTAAGCTTTCAGCTAATAAGCCTTCTTCAGACTTAGTTCCTGTATACTAACACGATTAGAAGGAGGCACTCCAAAGGCGTATAAACAGTTGTTTATTCCACAGGTGACTAACACAACATGTTTCGGGGTTTCCCCCTTTCTCAAGTGTACACTTGAGAAAGGAGGAAACCCCGAAACATGTTGTGTTAGTCACCTGTGGAATAAACAACTGTTTATACGCCTTTGGAGTGCCTCCTTCTAATCGTGTTGGATTGACTGTATAGTGGAGGTGGTGACCCACTGAAGGATTGAGCACCGGCGGGGCCAGGCTGTCAGTCCTGGATGAGTGACTGCTTTAGCATCTGCTTGTCTAAGTTCCTGTATACTAACAAGATGTTAAAACACACAGCTTCTATACACTGGACATTTGGAGGAGAAACAATTTTTTGCAAACATAACTAAATGTCATTAGATGCCTTAAAGTGTACCAGAGATCATTAAATACAAAGAATCAATACTTATCCAGGGCTTCCTCCAGCCACATAAACACATGCGAGTCCCTCGTCGTCCGGTCTGCCGTTCAGCGGCAATCAACCCCGGTAACTGGTTCAGTTGGATTCAGTCTTGGTCTCTGGGGGAGATCCACACATGTGCAGAAGAGCCAGACTGACGTAACTGAAGCAATTACCGGGGCTGACCGCGGCTGAACGGCAGACCGCGGGAGGACGGCGAGGGACTCGCACGTGTTTATGGGGCTGGAGGAAGCCCCGGGTAAGTATTGATTCTTTTTATTTAATGATCTCTGGTTTACTTTAGTTATTACTTTAGGAGGGTCTCACAGGCATGCTAGCTAATTTATGACAAATAGATAAGAGCACGTTAACATCTTGTTAATATATTGGGCCCTCAAAACTCACCTTTTCACTCTGGCCTACCACTCCTCACAATTGCTCTAAACCCACAACGGAACTCTGGTCTCTACCTTTCATGTCTCTACCTCTCCTTCTAGATTGTAAGCCTTTGGGCAGGGTCCTCTTCCTTTTGTGTCCTACCTGATCATGCACCTCCATTACTGTGAACCCATGCTATGCACTTGAGTGAACCTAACTTGCCTAATCTCCATGCTCCCATCCAGTGACTAAGCATTACCTTATGCTCATACTGTGCTGTGTGATCTGGTTTTCTTACATTCCTGTATTGTCTTATTGCTGTATGTCACCCCTAAAAATTGTCTGTAACCTAAATTAATGTTCAGCGCTGCTTAATATGTTGGGGCTTTATAAATACAATACATAATAATAATATTGGAACTAAGTCTAATGAAAGCTTATTAGCCGGAAGCTTACTTTCTAAGTAAATGGTATCATCCTGATTCAAAACGTCTTGATTTTACTGATGGCTAACATGGTGCAATACTATTCTGCGTCTTCAGAACACGGAAAATGGCTAAATTATTTTGAAATCATTAATTAAAAGTAATAAGAGACCGGGCATCACTGTTTACAGAAAAAGTGGGGGAAAACAGGCAAATAAACAAAATAGATCACAGCATAAAAATTAAGGACTTAGGAGAAAATAATGCCTGCATCAATATAGTTCAGCAAACCAGGTTAGTCGGCTTTAGTTTAAATAACATGGATGGGCCCAGTTTTCCAACCACTTACAAAAAGGTTAACGCTAAGTCAAGGCCATGTCAAAATAGTTAGACTGGCTCTTGGCTGTCACACCAGGGGGGTCTTAGGGTTAGGCGCCACCAGGGGGGTCTTAGGGTTAGGTACCACGGGGGGGGGGGGGGTGTCTTAGGGTTAGGCATCACCAATTGGATCTTAGGGTTAGGCAACACCAGTTGGTTCATAGGGTTAGGCACCACCAGGCATAGTGTCTTAGGGTTAGGCAACACCAGATGGGGTCATAGGGTTAGGCACCACCGGGGGGTCTTTGGGTTAGGCACCACCAGATGGGTCTTAGGGTTAGGCACCACCAGATGGGTCTTAGGGTTAGGCACTACCAGAGAGGCCTTAGGGTTAGGCATCACTGGGGAGGGGTCTTAGGGATAGGTACCACCAGTGGGGGTCTTAGGGTTAGGCACCACCAGGGGGGTTCTTTGGGTTAGGCACCGCCAGAGGGGTCTTAGGGTTAGTCACCACCAGAGGGGTCTTAGGGTTAGTCACCACCAGGGGGGGTCTTTGGGTTAGTCACCACCAGAGGGGTCTTAGGGTTAGGCACCACCAGGGGGGGTCTTTGGGTTAGGCACCACCAGAGGGGTCTTGGGGTTAGTCACCACCAGAGGGGTCTTGGGGTTAGTCACCACCAGAGGGGTCTTGGGGTTAGTCACCACCAGAGGGGTCTTAGGGTTAGGCACCACCAGAGGGTTCTTGGGGTTAGGCATCACTGGGAGGGGTCTTAGGGATAGGTACCACCAGTGGAGGTTTTAGGGTTAGGCACCACCAGGGAAGAGTTCTATGTGGGAGTAGGGAGAGGTTCTGTTATAGTAAAATATTGGTAAGTATTAAAGATATTTTACTGTATAATAAAGTAATGAATGTCCTCAAAGACCGGCACCACAAGAAAGTATTATAGCTCAATTACTTTATTCTGTCATCCAATCGCAACGACAGACTGCTGTTTCGGCCATAACAAGGCCTTTGTCAGGTTGCAGACAACATACGTATGTTGTCTGCAACTTGACAAAGGCCTTGTTATGTCCGAAACAGCAGTCTGTCGTTGCGATTGGATGACAGAATAAAGTAATTGAGCTATAATACTTTCTTGTGGTGCCGGTCTTTGAGGACATTCATTGCTGTGGCCCCTTGGTACTGGGGTGCGACCGAGGCACACTTTACTTTGAAGCTAATATTGGTGCTCCTGGACCTGTGCTTATCTATACTGTATAATAAAGTAGCACAGTCTGCTAAATACTCCTTGGCACCCCCCTCACACAGCTTTCACCCCAGGTCTGCCTGATTTGTCTATGCCTAAAAACGGCCCTGAAAGGCACCCCGTGGTAATGGTTGCTGCAAAAGTGCAGAGCTGAGACCCAAGGATTGCGGAGATCTCACAGACACAACCCCTGAACAGTAGAATAATCCAGTAGGGTGGAGAGCCATCGGTCATAAGTGCAGTAGGTGTACAGAGCTGGGAACTTAGGTGTGCAGAGATCTCACTAGCGGAAACCCCCAAAACAGAAGCCTCTACCGAACATTGAAATGGCCTTTTTTTGGTGGCGTGACCCTCGGAATTCCGACAGATCGCCTTCCTCCCCAGTCCCTCCTTGAAGATGAATTCCTGTCTAGCAGCGCGGACAAGAATAATCTAAGGTAATTTCCCCGGCGCGGGCGCGCGGAATGAGAAAATGACAATCGCGGCACTTGGAGAAGCACAAAAGGTGAAATTGCCGGGAGTCGGCGCTTGTCTGCGAGACGCGGCGTCTGAATATTAGACTGGCAATTGGCTGCAAATGTGTCACTTGTTAAAAGCCATTAGTAAGGAGACTGCCAAGTCTGCCTGTCATTAAGCCCATAAAGGTATAATGGAGTGTTGCTGGCGTAATCAGGAGAGGATCTCAATTGATTTAATAGAGTGACACATCTCAAGAACTCATCAGTCTTCAAAGGAGGATTCCGCAGAAAGAAGAACATTTCCGCGTTTGTTTGATACTAATCCTTTCGGCGACTTATGTAAAAGAGGCCCTATTACAATGGCGCACATCACAGGGAGCGCTCGTCGGACCTCCATCTGATGAGGCGGAAATTATCTCGCTGAAACGTGGCGGGGGTTTGAGGACATTAGCTTTCCTTTTGAAAAAAAGGTTGAACATTGTAAGTAATGCTGCTTTTATTTTCACAGTCATTTTTTTAGGATTAGCTTTCGGGAGTCGTGCTCCATTCCTTAGATCTTTCTTTGAAAGTTTGCGTTCCTCCAGGTTACGCTTCATCGAAAGAAAATGACACTTAATTTTCAGTGGACGCCATTTACAGAAAAACGGTAACCAGTCGAAGCGATCTTAAAGAGAAACCGTAATAAAGAATTGAACTTCATCCCAATCAGTAGCTAATACCCCCTTTCCAATGAGAAATCTTTTCCTTTTCTCATCAGAGGGCTCTGTATGGCTGATATTGTGGTGAAACCCCTCCCACAGTGTGATGTCAGGACCATGGTTTTGACATCACATGGTGGGAACCTTGTTGCATTGTGGGAAATAACAGCTGTTTACAACTGCCAAAAAAGCAAGCAGCATCTCCTTCCATTGACATCACCTGCCAGCAGTAAAAATGTCACCACGTGATAAATGTCAGAATGTAAATCAGGGAGAGGAAAGATTTTACAATGGGCAAACACTGACTATATACATAATTATTGTAAAAATGAAGTACTTTTTTATTATATTATTTTCACTGGAGTTCTTCTTTAAAACGGACCTGAACTCAGAACTTACTCTCTGCTCTAAAACATAAGCAACAGCATAACCTTTGTTACAGCTGATACAAATCCTGCAATAAATCTGCAGTGTGCCCACTTCCTGCTTTCATGGAGGCAGACATAGTGTTAACATCCTGTGTTTGAAAAATTATCCGCTCTGCTGTGGCAGTCAGCTAACAGCTGAGAGATCAAATTACAGTTGAGATTAGTCACAGGAGAGTGTAAATTAGGTGAAAGAGAATCAGAGATGAGGCAAGTGACTGTTTTTTTTTTCACTTACCTGGGGCTTCCTCCAGCCCCATAAGCATGGATGCGTCCCTCGCCGCCCTCCTGAGTGCCTCCGTTAAGCCGCAATCTTCTCCGGTACTCGGCTCAGTGATGTCAGCGGGGAAGGGAGGGAGGGGAGCCTTCTGCGCAAGCACAGAAGACCCCGGCTGGCGTCAGTCAGACTGATCCTGATTGAGCCGAGTACCGGGGGTTGATTGCGGCTGAGCTGAGGATTACAGAAAGAAAGAAGTGTTGGCGGGAGAATAAAGGATAGATCAATAGATGATTAATATTTGGCATGTAAGTTTTCATGTTGGTTGGTCCACTGTGAGCCCACAGGTCATAAAAAAAAAAGCACCAACTGCCATTATCTGTAAACACACCCACTAATAGTGCGATAGGCTACAAGGTATATATCGGCTTCTGATTGTTATTATTATCAAGCCAGGCACATTTACTGGCTTAAAGAGAAACTCCGACCAAGAATTGAACTCTATCCCAATCAGTAGCTGATACCCCCTTTTACGTGAGAAATCTATTCCTTTTCACAAACAGACCATCAGGGGGCGCTGTATGACTGATATTGTGGTAAAACCCCTCCCACAAAGAAATTATGAGTACATACTCTTGGCAGTTTCCTGTCTGTGAACCTTGCTGCATTGTGGGAAATAGCTGTTTCCAACTGCCCAAAAAAGCATGCAGCAGCTACATCCCCTGCCAGCAGTAAAAATGTCACCATGTAACAAATGTCAGAATGTAAATCAGGGATTTAAAAGATTTTACAATGGGCATACACTGACTAAATCATTTATACATAATCTTATTACATTATTTTCACTGGAGTTCCTCTTTAAAATACCACAACTCACATGACAATGCCTTCCTAGAAACATTGAGAGGCCTTGTAACCACTTAATAAAAAAAAAAAAAAATGATACTGTTAAGGTGAACATACATCAGGTGATGATGGTCAGGTTCGACCAAGAGACAAATCTCTCCTGACAACCACATGGGACGGGTGTATGAACGAAGGACAGCGGCCAGAACCAGCGAAGGTCAAGCGGTGGCCACGGACAGGTAATGTGTACTGCACTGGGCGGGGCACATTACAGATTAGGGGGGACAGCGTTGGGGGTCTTCTTGCGTTCGTCGCTCATTCCGATATTGCTCGCCCGCTACCGCTGTGCATGCAATCGAGCAAGTCAGCCCTACTTCTTGCCAGGGCCGGATTTCTGCAAAGGCCACAAAGGCCACGGCCTAGGGCGGAAAAAAATCACAAGGATAAAAGGGCGGCAGGACCTGAGAGAGATAAGAGGCTGCATGTCAAAATAAATAATTTCTCCTGCTCTGAAGCCGCCCTGCTTTGCTGCACACACAGTCAGAATTCCAGAGCTCCATGTATTTTCCTTACTTCGTGGTTTGCGATGAGACAGTGCTATCTCCTGAACATACAAGCTTCAGTTTATTGCCAGGGGTGAGAGAAACATGGATCACAATGTAGACACAATTGCTGATCCAGTAAACATTTTAACAGAATTATTTCCACTTTACAACTCAAGCTGGGCTAAACAATGTATTGCTGGTCAGACTCTGTTAATGACTTTAGCCATTCCTTCTCTCTCCCCCTGGATTGTAAATCTTAAACAGAAAGATAAGGTTTTTTTTTCCTTAGAGAGATTTATGACAGCCCCTTCTAAGCTAAATCTTAACCCCTTGCTGGCTCATTTTAAAGGCAGCAGTAGTCTAGTATGAGATAGACAACGTCTCTATAATTATAATTGCAAATGTACTGTTGTATACTTTTGTATTGTTACATTCTGTTTTGTATACCAAAAGTAATAACATACACTAAAAATTAAAAAAATATATATTTGTACCGTGTTGGCAAACAGTAAAAAAAACACCTGTGAAAGAATCAGTACAATAAATACTATAAAATAAATGCAACAGATCTATGATTACAGAAGAGCAGAGAGGGAGATGAACACCGCTCTGCTACTTCATGCCTGGTACACACCATGCAATTTGCCATCAGATAGATGGGTTTGAATTGATTATTTCTGACAGGTCTAATCTGATTTCTGATCATTTTTCTAATCGACTTTGTATAAGTGATCGGAAAATCGATTCAACCCATTTATCTGGTGCATACCAGGCATTAGGGACTCACTGCTCTGACAGGAAAAACAATCATTCATCATTTTTCAGAGAGAAAACATTCATAGGTATACACGAGTCACTAAAACAGGCATTTCCTCCTGCAAACAAGTGATCGTTAAGGCTCATACACACATCAGACTATAGTCTTTGGAAAAAGAAAGATCACAGACCAATCTTACCACCCTTCATGTAGTATGAGAGCCATACCTTCAGTCTTTTCTATGGAGCTGAACTCCCCATCAGAAAAAAAATCTTTGCAAGATGCTGCACACACAGATGCTGTACAGACACAAAAGATCAGTATCTGCAAAAGATCTGTTCCTGCCAAAGATCCGTTCCTGCAAATTGCATTCAAAGTCTATGAGATCTGCAGATCATCATACACACCTTGTTTAACTGACATTCATCTGCAGATCAGACAATCATCTGCAGATCAGACAATCCATCCTGGTGGATCTGATCTGCAGATGAATGTCTGTTAAACAAGGTGTGTATGATGATCTGCAGATATCATAGACTATGAATGCATTTTGCAGGAATGGATCTTTTGCAGGAACAGATCTTTTGCAGATACTGATCTTTTGAATGTCTACAGCATCTTTGTGTGCAGCATCTTGCAAAGATTTCTATCTGATGGGGAGTTCAGCTCCATAGAAAAGACTGAGAAGGTATGGCTCTCATACTACATGGAAGGGGGTAAAATTGGTCTGTGATCTTTCATTTTCAAAAGACTATGGTCTGATGTGTGTATGTGGCCAAAGACTATGGTCTGATGTGTGTATGAGCCTTTAGTCAGGATGTTGGACAGAATATTGAGTGAAGGTGCATACACACATCAGACCATAGTCTTTGGAAAATGAAAGATCACAGACCAATTTTACCCCCTTCCATGTAGTATGAGAGCCATACCTACACAGTCTATTCTATTGAGCTGATCTCCCCATCAGATAGAAATCTTTGCAAGATGCTGAACACAAGATGCTGTACACATTCAAAAGATCAATATCTGCAAAAGATCTGTTCCTGCAAAAGATCCGTTCCTGCAAATTGCATTCATAGTCTATGATATCTGCAGATCCTCATACACACCTTGTTTAACAGACATTAATCTGCAGATCAGACAATCATCTGCAGATCTGAAGATCCATCCTGGTGGATCTGATCTGCAGATGAATGTTTGTTAAACAAGGTGTGTATGAGGATCTGCAGATATCATAGACTACGAATGCATTTTGCAGGAACAGATCTTTTGCAGATACTGATCTTTTGAATGTGTACAGCATCTTTGTGTGCAGCATCTTGCACAGATTTCTGCCTGATGGGGAGTTCAGCTCCATAGAATAGACTTTGTAGGTATGGCTCTCATACTACATGGAAGGGGGTAAAATTGGTCTGTGATCTTTCATTTTCCAAAGACTATGGTCTGATGTGTGTATGTACCCTGAGTGTGTGTGTGTGTTGGTGGGGGGGGGGGGGGATTTGGTGGTACCGGGCCTAGGGCACTGGGAAGTCCAAATCCGGCCCTGCTTCTTGCAGCATGTCCGACCAATTTCGGCCCAAAATCGGTCGCATTGTCGGTCAGGCATGCACTTGGCGGCACCGATTTTCATCCCATTCCGATTATAATAATCGGATTGGATAGTCGATCAGCCGCCAAGTCACATGATGTACGGCCACCTTTAGTGTGAAACCTGGGTCTTTAAAGGTTGGAATATTGTCCTGAAAATCCAGAAGAGTTGCATCAATCAGTACAGATCAAATAAAAACAATGGCAGCTTAAAGGATACCCGGGGTAAAAATAAACAAATGAAATAAACAATTGTATATATCCTCCTTCTCCTAAAAATGACTTTTTAGAATATTCCAGTTTTATCTTATGTTTAAATCTACTTTTTAATTTTTTACTGCTTTATTGTTTTTGCTCAATGACACATTCATTGAAGTATGCCAGAGCTAAAATCTATGAACTATTGACTCTTTTTATCTCTTTCCTGCTCTTAGAAGCCATTTTCTGCTAGGAAAGTGTTTTATAGTTGTAATTTCTTATCAGTGAGGGTCACACAGTAGTCTGACCCAGTCCTTACTCAAGGACAGGAACTGCCACTCACATACCTGATGTTTAACTCTTTCAGACAGAGAAAGAAAAATAAATGAACACAGCCTAGTTATTTGTGTGCTAGGCACTGTATGTACACATGTCTATCTCATCATGTCACATGTCACATCAGGTATCCTTTAATTAGCTCATGAGCCGTACTTGCTATTCATTGTTATGCTATTCAGGTAGCCTTTGTCATTGAGTGCCCATTAAAATTACCATTTATGGAACTAGCATTTGTGCAAAAAATGGAATAAAGCAGTCTGCAAAGAATAGCTCCTTGGTGCCCCCTCAAAAAGCTACCTGTTACCCCAGACATCTGCCTAGTTTGCCTATGTCTAAAAACAGCCCTGGCTGCAGCTCTATATAAACTACAGCACTCCCATTTGTGCTACCAATGAGGGCTCGTTCCCACTGTTGCGACGCGATTTCGGCCGCATTCCGACGCTTGTAAAAACGCATGCGGATGCGTTTCCACATGCGTTTTTACCCGCGATTTCGCATGCGATTTCGCATGGCAGGGTGCCATGCGAAATTAACCATGACACTGCCAGGGCTAAATAAAATTGAAAAAGGTGCGAAATCGCACGCGAAATCGTGGCTAAAAACGCATGTAACAAACGCATGCGTTTTTACTATTAAATACATTAGCGGCGATTCGCACGGATTCCCGACGCTGGCGAAATCGTTGGCTCTTTTGTGCGTTTTTTTCACGCTGAAAAAAACGCACCTTAACAACGCTACAGTGGAAACAGGCCCATCCACTTGTATTACATGTGCGGATCTGCATGCGTTGGACGCATGCAGATTCGCGATAGTGGAAACGAGCCCTGAAAGTAAACCACGCTCTTGAAGACGATCCCTGTAAGCAAGGAGGTCCTCCCAACTAACTCAGCCCATGTAAGGATCATAAACAGAGGCACCAGAGCAGGATAAAAACGATTAAAAACAGTTTAAAAAGGAGGTAGTAGCGGACTTACATCCCCAAATAGTCTGTATTCAGTAAATCACAAAACTCCAAAATTTTGCAATGCGTTTCTTGGGATTTAATCTGCTTCATCAGGCAATGAAACGGGAGTAGCTGAGTGCTGATCTCTGCAGGTATAAGCGCCTCCGTCAAACCTGCACTGTGTTTAATTGTTTTTATCCTGTTCTGGCGCTTCTGTTAATAATCCTGACATAGTTCAGTCCACCCTTGGTGGAGAGGGGTGTTCTCCCCTATCCTTTCTTTCTACGGAGAGGGATTTTTAACCCGAGTGGGGTCAGGTCTAATCTCCCCACCATCCCGATACAGTGGTTGCTTGAGTGGCAACCCACCTTTGTGTGAGTACCATATATATATATATATATATATATATATATATATATATATATATATATATATATATATATATATATATATATATATATATATATATATATATATATATATATATATAGGATCTCTTTCAGTATATCAACACACTACACTATCCTGGGCTCTTAATTTTGTTTTCTGTATTCCTCAACCAACTCAGCCCATGTTTGTTTGTTTTTCCGGCATGTTCCTTTAAAGTGTACCTGGGCCGAAGCTCGGGTACAAAATGGCATACTTACCTAAAGAGAGGGAAGCCTCAGGGTCCATTGGAGGCGTCCCTCACTGGTTTGATATCCCCCATGCATGCACAGTTAGCCAGAGCCTAAGGGTCCGTGCTACTGCGCATGCAGGGACGGGCTCACGCATCTACTACACGTCCATGAATCAGGAAGATGAGTTGCGGGGCCCCAATGTGGGGGGAGGGCGTGCTCAGCAACGGGGGGGGGGGGGGGCTTTAGACCAATAAGGAAAGCCTCAATAGGATCCTGAGGCTTCTCTCTCTTCAGGGTAAGGTTTGTTTTGAAGCTCGGGTTTGCTTTAAGTTTGGTCTACTTCACAGAAGCATTGTTTAAACTGCTGCGGCGCCTGTGTCCCCTTCCAGCAAGCTGCGAAGATGTGATTAATGCGAGTTACGGGAAGCCCTCTAGGGAAAGCGGGAATATATTCAAGAAAATGGGGGAACCCGCTGGAAGTACATCATAAAACAGGCCAATTCATCAAGCTAAATCTGGGGCAGAGCTTAGCCTCCATTCCCGCAGAATGCAGAGTGATTGCCTGCCCTATATACATATATTTTATCATAACGGATGGATTGTGGAACTCTGCAAATGGAACATGCCTTTTCTAACATGCAGTCGTTTCGTTAGACTTCAAGCTTTATCTTCATCATACAAATACCTTCAGCCACTGATCTTAAGACTTTTGATTATAAAGTATACGGTATATTTTTAAGTGCTGCCAAATACTTGAAAACAAAGGTCAATGAAGTCATGTGACCACTGGCTACTGGTACTAAATACCTGAACTCACAGGTCAATACAGCAGTCATGTGACCACTGCTACCGCATACCTGAAATCAAAGGTCAATACAGCAGTCATGTGACCACTGCTACCGCATACCTGAAATCACAGGTCAATACAGCAGTCATGTGACCACTGCTACCGCATACCTGAAATCACAGGTCAATACAGCAGTCATGTGACCACTGCTACCGCACACCTGAAATCACAGGTCAATACAGCAGTCATGTGACCACTGCTACCAAATACCTGAAATCACAGGTCAATATAGCAGTCATGTGACCACTGCTACCGCACACCTGAAATCACAGGTCAATACAGCAGTCATGTGACTACTGCTACCGCACACCTTAAATCACAGGTCAATATAGCAGTCATGTGACAACTGCTACCGCATACCTGAAATCACAGGTCAATACAGCAGTCATGTGACCACTGCTACCACACACCTGAAATCACAGGTCAATACAGCAGTCATGTGACCACTGCTACCAAATACCTGAAATCACAGGTCAATACAGCAGTCATGTGACCACTGCTACCAAATACCTGAAATCACAGGTCAATACAGCAGTCATGTAACCACTGCTACCGCACACCTGAAATCACAGGTCAATACAGCAGTCATGTGACCACTGCTACCAAATACCTGAAATCACAGGTCAATACAGCAGTCATGTGACCACTGCTACCAAATACCTGAAATCACAGGTCAATACAGCAGTCATGTGACCACTGCTACCGCACACCTGAAATCACAGGTCAATACAGCAGTCATGTGACCACTGCTACCGCACACCTGAAATCACAGGTCAATATAGCAGTCATGTGACCACTGCTACCGAATACCTGAAATCACAGGTCAATACAGCAGTCATGTGACCACTGCTACCGAATACCTGAAATCACAGATCAAAGCAGCAGTCATGTGAATATTTCTACCGAATACCTGAAATCACAGGTCAAAGCTGTAGTCATGTGACCACTGGTAACAAATACTTGAAATCACAGCTCAAAACCGCAGTCATGTCACCACTGCTACCGAATACCCCAAATCACAGGTCCAAGCAGCAGTTGTGACAACTGTTACCGAATATCTGAAATCACAGGTCAAAGTAGCAGTCATGTGACCACTGACACTGTTAATGAATATCTGAAATCACAGGTCAAAGCAGCAGTCATGTGACCACTGCTACGGATACCTGAAATCACAGGTCAAAGCAGCAGTCTTGTGACCACTGTTACCGAATATCTGAAATCACAGGTCAAAGCAGCAGTCTTGTGACCACTGTTACCGAATATCTGAAATCACAGGTCAAAGTAGCAGTCGTGTGACCACTGCTACCGAATACCCAAAATCATATATCAAAACAGACCAGTGGCGTAGGGATTACCACCGCAGCTATTACTGCTGCTATGAGACCTTGTGGTTTCATTGGCCGCCTGCCACCAATAAAAGAGTTTGCTGTAGGCCTCATGGAACATGGGTCCCCTAAAGTGCAGAAGGGCACTAGAGAGCAGTTGGGCTCCACCAATGAGCTTCCTTTCTCCTAGCAACCTCATAGTGATGATTACTGTTTCCTCTCTCATCACATGGGTTACATGACAAGAGAGGGCGTTGTAACCATAGAGACATGGATGCATGGAGAAGGTAGATTGCTGTAGAGCTCAGAGAGGTGAGTCAACGCTTTCCATCTCTCCACTCGCTACTAAGCATAGGGGGGAGACAGAGACTACCTATACCTGTGGGGCAGATCTGGCTACCTATACTGGGGGGCTACCTATACTAGGGGCTAATCTGGCAATCTACTTAGTAACCCAGTAACCACGCGATATGAGGCTACTCTGACACCTATGTGTGGGTGACATAGGTGGTCTGGCGATGATCACTTTGCAACTGAAAAACGTACACTGATAACTGTATCTCCCCCCAAATACCACACAAAGTCCATAACAAAATGTATAAAAATATACAAGGTTTCATAGCACACCCATCATACATTAAAATTGTACTTTTAGGCTTCTTGCACATCAAGACGTTGTGTTAGGTGCCACGTTAAGGTCGCATAACGTGCACCTAACACAACGTATGGTGCTGCAAAAGCCGACGGTAGAGTGAGCCGCGTTCGGCGGCTCGATTCCTATAATGTCTCCCAGAGTGGCGCTGATTGGCCAGCGGGACCACGTGATGCGGAGCGAGACACTCCGCATCACGTGGTCCCGCCGGCCAATCAGCTGCCGCCAGTGCAGTGAATATTAAGTAGCCATGTGCGCGGCTACTGTAGCTGGCTCTCCCCGCCTCCTCTCCGCCCCCCACTGCGCATGTGCAAACAGTCTAACGCGGCTATTAGCCGCTCCAACGCCGTAGCATGCTGCACTTTGCACCGAACGTGCAGCATTACATGTAACGCAACGTGGGCTGTGTGAACAGCCCACTTGTGTTACATTGCTGTGCGTTGGGGGAGCGTTACAGGCGCACTAACGTGCGCCTGTAACGTCTTGGTGTGTAAGCAGCCTTAATCTCATAATTAAGTATAAGAACAATGATAATTAGTGGAAATTCAATCAAAAAGTCCCAGGTCCTGCGTAGAACTTGTATAGCAAGGACTGGCCCCTTTCACAGGTCCTGTGTAGAGTGTGTGCACCAAAGACTGGGGCATTTCACACGTCCTGTGTAGAATGTATATACCAAGGACTGGAGGCGTGCATTAAAAAAAAAGAGTACCAGGTAAAAAGGCCCGGCTGGATAATGAAATTGCGCCACTACACAAAGAATTGAAAGTGTGCATTAAACACCAAGTGAACACCTGACAAATTTGGCCTAATTGGCTATTCATGAGGCAATGCTCATGCCAATATGCATTCGCTTTTGCATGCCAACTTATGCAGGATCAAAAACCAATGCTGCAAAGCGGTCGCCCTGCAAGAATTAGTTCAGTGC
The DNA here is from genome assembly GCF_040937935.1 of Hyperolius riggenbachi. Taxonomy (NCBI): domain Eukaryota; kingdom Metazoa; phylum Chordata; class Amphibia; order Anura; family Hyperoliidae; genus Hyperolius; species Hyperolius riggenbachi. Next base: position 216,632,090 of record NC_090656.1, read on the forward strand.
AATAGCACTATCCAGGAGCGCCACGGGGAGGCTTCCCAATGCCCCCATACAACCGGGGGGGACCACGGGGTCCCAAGCGCTCTCACTACCTGGGAACCACAGCGGCACCCCGGAGGGGGAGGCTGGGTGGCGCAGGCGACCCCCCCCAAAAATGGTTCATAATGAAATTGCGCCAGTGTATAATGAAATCTTAACTATAAACATTGTTGGCGAACGTGGTTAACAATAAATACCATTTTAAAAAATGAGAACAAAATAACGAAAAGATATTAATGTTAAATATCATTACGTAATTCAACAATACAGCCTAACCCAACCCTACTCTCACACAGAACCCTTCCCTGGTGGTGCCTAAAACTAACCACTACCCTGGTAGCGCATAACCCTAACCCCTCCCCCTAGTGGTGCCTAACCCTAACAACCCCCTCCCCTCCGTGGGAGCCTAACTCTAACCCCTCCAGTGGTGCCTAATCCTAACCACCCCCCCTCCGTGTTGCCTAACCCTAACCGCCCCGGGGTGGTGGTGCCTAACCCTAACCACTCCCCCTGAAGAAACGCCCTTTTACACATAGAAACAATAATATTTTTGATAACATAAAATCTGTACATACAAACAAAATGATATGACAAAAACTATAATGTTGCACGCTTCTAAAGTGATAACATACTTCAAAAAACTGTAATGTTCTAATGTTGTTAACGATATTAATCGGGCTCCCTTTTTTTTTTTGCTTTTCTCACCGTATTAATGAAAATTGCACTAGAGTCTATGGCGGTGCCCTTTTCATTGACTAGCCGCCGGCGCCCTTTTTTTCCGTTTCATAGTCCTGCGTGCACCAAGGATTGGCACATTTCACAGATCCTGGGTAGAAGGTATGTAGCAAGGACTGGCGCGTTACACAGATCCTGGGTAGAAGGTATGTAGCAAGGACTGGCGCGTTACACAGGTCCTGGGTAGAAGGTATGTAGCAAGGACTGGCGCGTTACACAGGTCCTGGGTAGAAGGTATGTAGCAAGGACTGGCGCGTTACACAGGTTCTGTGTAGAACGTGTGCACCATTTCTGCACGTATACTCAATTATGCAAACATTTGTACACAAGACTAGTGAATTATGTGAATGTAATTGCAACATTTACATTGAATCAAGATTACATGCAAAATTGTGATTACTATCAATATCATAATTGTAATAATTACTCGATTTCACGAAAGCAAAATTAACCATTATGATAAACCCTAATAATCTTTGGTTCCAATTAGTTGTGGTGTGGCTGTCATCTGCCAGGCCAGTGGTGTAGCAATAGGGAATGCAAAAGTTGCGACCACAACAGGGCCCTTGGACCAGAGAGGGCCCACCAGGGCCGAGCATGAAATTTAGGCGCCCGCGGCTAATGGACGATTTGAGCGCTCCATGGGTGCTAATGCAAATATCGGCTATAAGGTGCTCAAAGCAGAAAATTGGGCGCGTGATAATTATTATTTTGAAAATGATAATGTTCTAGTTTTTAAAATGTGTTATGGTTTTAAAAATTAGAATGTTTTGTATTTATACATTTATTTTTGAAATTTATCGTTTTCAATGTTAGGAGGTTAGGAAGGGGGTTTTAGGGTTACGCATCAAGAAAGAGATTTTTTTCAGGGTTAGGGGTCAAGAAGGGGGGGTTTAGGGTTAGGCATCAAGAAGGATTTTTTTTAGGGTTAGGCATCAAGAAGGTGGGTTTTAGGGTTAAGCGTGAGGAAAGGGGTTTTAGAGTTAGACATCAGGAAGGGGGGGTAAAAGAGGAACTCCAGTGAAAATAATGTAATAAAAAAGTGCTTCATTTTTACAATAATTATGTATCAATGATTTAGTCAGTGTTTGCCCATTGTAAAATCTTTTAAATCCCTGATTTACATTCTGACATTTATTACATGGTGATATTTTTACTGCTGGCAGGTGATGTAGCTGCTGCATGCTTTTTTGGCAGTTGGAAACAGCTGTAAACAGCTATTTCCCACAATGCAACAGGGTTCACAGACAGGAACCACGGTCCTCAGTTTCTTGTGGGAGGGGTTTCACCACAATATCAGTCATACAGCGACCCCTGATGGTCTGTTTGTGAAAAGGAATAGATTTCTCATGTAAAATGGGGTATCAGCTATTGATTGGGATAAATTTCAATTCTTGGTCGGCGTTTCTCTTTAACTTCCTTGCCGGTTATCCCGAACTGAGCTCAGGGTAACCCGCGCAGGAGGATTGCTCAGGCCCCGCTGGGCCGATTTTCAAATTTTTTTTATTGCACGCAGCTAGCACTTTGCTAGCTGCGTGCATAACTCGATCACCGCCGTTTTACCACTACCCATCGTGCCGCCCCCCCCCCAGACCCCTTACGCAGCCTGGCCAATCAGGGCCAGGCAGCGCTGAGGGGTGGATCGGGACTCCTTCCGACGTCCATGACATCGGTGACGTCATCCAGCCCCGACGGGTGAAGCCATGCAGGAAATCCTGTTCTGAACAGGATTTCCTGCTTGCGCAGATCGCTGGAGGCGATCGGAGTGGGTGGAGGATGCCGCTGCTCAGCGGCTATCATGTAGCTAGCGCTAGGCTAGCTACATGATTTAAAAAAATAAAAATTCAAAAAAATTGCTGCGCTGCCCCCTTGCCATAGTAATAGTAAAAGGGGGTTAAAGAGAAACTCCGACCAAAAATTGAACTTTATCTCAATCAGAAGCTGATACCCCATTTTACATGAGAAATCTATTCCTTTTCACAAACAGACCATCAGGGGGCTCTGTATGACTGATATTGTGGTGAAACCCCTCCCACAAGTAACCCCTCCCACAATAAAAGTTCAAACTTTTGTGGGAAATAGCTGTTTACAGCTGTTTCCAACTGCCAAAAACCATGCAGCAGCTACATCACCTGCCCACAGTAAAATGTTCACTGGAGTTCCTCTTTAAGTTGTAGTAAAATATTGTTAATATATCGCAACATTTTATAATGATTATTTACACTTCAAAAAACGAAGAATATCGGTTGATATTAATTATAATTTTATTAGTGAAAACGGAAAAGGGCGCCCACTTTTCCTTGGGGGAGGAGGAGGGCCCTGATGAGAACTAGAGAGGAACTATTAACCTCTGGTCCCCGTCGGACATTGTCACGTCCCAATACAGAAACCATTTTTGTGACTACTTATAGTCAGGAATTTAACCAAATTACGCAGATTGTGAGGAAGTCTCTGCCCGTATTACAAGCAGACGAAACTCTCAACCAGATAATAAAACAGGGAGTTAGATTTGCGAGTAGAAGGGCTCCCACACTCGGGAGAATTCTATCACCCAGTCTCTTTCCCTCCAGTACACAACGGCCGTGTTGGCTGACCACCCTTGGTTCCTACAAATGTAATTTTTCAACCTGCCATTATTGTACTGTACATAAGCCCACTCGTTCTGTTATTTCTTTGTCTAATGGTAAAACATTCCTCATAAAACAATATATAAATTGTGACACGAAGTACGCGATTTATTTAATCTCGTGTTCTTTATGCCGTATTCAATACGTGGGGTGTACTACCAGACATCTTAGGCAACGTATAGCAGAACACTATAGGGGAGCTGGCTGGCTAACTCTGGAGGTGTCAAATGTAGCGAAGCACTTTAGATTGGTCCATTCAGGTGATATGTCCTCCTTTTCATTTCAGGGTATCGAGCGTGTCCTGAGGCCTACGAGAGGGGGAGACGTCTACAAACGTCTCCTCACCAGAGAGGCATATTGGATTTTCCAGTTGGGGACACGCTCGCCGGGAGGGCTTAATGCAAAATGGGACCTCAATACAGTCACTTGAAGTGACTGGGCTGTTCATTTCTGCCTGTTGTTATCATGTAGTTTTATGATCTAATTTGAATTTTTGTATTCATCGAGATGATCATATTCATTGCTGTGTCATAGTGAGTGTAATCATAGGCATTTACATTTTTATCTCTATACTATGTTTTTTATGTACCAGACTACACTAATTGGGGGACTTTTTGTCCTTGTTTTTCTATATGCACTTTTCTTTGTGGGTGGGGTCATTTGAGCATGTGGTATCGGGTGTAACCTCACTCTATAAATGAGTCACCCTTTCTCACTTGCGCCTATGCTATGATTAAGGGCATGTAACACCCGAAACATGTCAGCATGTGGTGCTGGTTTTAGCCTGTTGTGTGTAATGATCAAATAAAGATATACAGATTCTACCGACATTGTGCGGACTCCACTTTTGCACACTTTTCCTTGCGCCCCTATTTCATGCACGCTACTAGGGGCCCTCTCTCAACCACAGTATTAGCTCTTCAATGATGCTATGCTGGTCATGATCATTCCTATATATATATATTTTGAATGGTGGCAATCATTAACAAACTGCTCCCCTCTGCTTACACCTCTCATACTGTGGATGTTCTTGGCAGGTTTCGGTGCGCCATATGAATTGTTATGTATGTAATGCTTGAGGGGCCCAATGTAAAACTTGCACTGGGGCCCAAAAACTAAAAGACGCTGTATCGACCTGCCTTAAAAAAAGTGCCTGTTTGTGTTCTTTCAATGAGATCCAGAGAAAAACACTTTCAAACTCTTCCCTTGAAACATTGTTTTCCTCTGTTGTTAGCGCTCGCGCTCCTCCTAACACCTGTGTTCTTGCGAGCCATTTACCGCTGAATGCTAATGTGTTGTGACACTCGTGTCCTCCCCGGGGCATGCTTATATCCGTGACTCGTTCTGGCTTCTTAGCCATGTTTTAACACATCAAGCTTGAGCAGAATGAAGATTATCCCCTCCTCCCTCCCATCCAGTTATTGTTGTATACTGTACATTCACTTTTATTGTCCTCTCACTCTTCTACTGATTGCACTATTAGGCCTGGTTCACACTAACAAAATGCAATAGCAGTCTTAGTGATTGTGATTAGCGATTTCTTTTGGTGGTTGCACTCAGCGATTCTCATTTGGGGAACGAGAATCGTGGTTCAAGTTGAACCAAAAACGTTGCATGCGGCACGTTTGCAATTTGATATAAATCGCAATGCTGCAGTGAAAATGCTCCCCTAGGGAGATGTTGCGCTAGCGCATTGCTGATCGCCATAATCAGAAAATAAAAATAGAATGGAATTTAAAAAAAGAACTAGAAAATAAATGAATGCTTTAAATTTATCACAGTGTGTAATGAATCTATATTATATTGAATATTGAATATTGAATTGAATTAAATTACTGACATAAATGTAACCTTTTGATGATTTAATTTATTAAAGTGAACCTCCAGACTAAAAATCTACTCAGCAGCACTGAAAAGGCTTGGTGTTTCTTTAACAGTTTCACAGCATTCAAACTTACGTTTTTCTTACCCAAGCCTCATTTTTAGCTGCACAGGAGCTAAACTCCGCCCCATCAAAGAAATCTGCCAGGGCATTTTTCCCCTGATGCTGTGCAAAGCATGATGGGATTACTGATGTTGTTGTTCTCGTTGCCTAGCGCGCAGCTGGGAGGGGTGATCAGGACATGGGACAGTTTAAACTGTGTCTCATCCTCCCTGTCACCTCCTTTCAACCAAATAGATGGCTGCCCTCATGAAATCACAAACATTTGCCTGTTCTTTTAAAACAGGGTGGGTAAGAGATTATATTACCTATCTTTTTTAATTAACATAACTAATGTAACTTAATGACAGTATGTTTGTTTAGGCTGAAGTTGATGCAACTAGCTGGAATCAGGATATTTGGGTGCCTGCGGCTAATGGACTATTTGGGCTCCCATGGGCGCTAATGCAGAATATCAGCTATTGGGCACCAAAAGATGTAATCAGGCCAATTCAAGCAACGTTTTTCATTTTGAGAATGTGTTTTGAAAAATATTGTTTTGAAATCCGTTTTGACAATGATCCTTCTGTAAATTATCGTTTTACTTTTTTTTTTTTTTAATCATTTTGTAATTTGTTTTAAGAATTATCATTTTGTAAATTATTGTTTTGAAATGTATTGTCTTAGAAATGTATCACTTTTTGTATTTATGTTGTTTGTTTGCAGTGGAGAAAGGGGATTTTAGGGTTATGCATCGGGAAGGGGGTTTTATGGATAGGCATCAGGACGGGGGGTTTAGGGTTAGGTGTTAGGAGGGCGGGTTAGGTGCCAGGAAGGGGGGGGGTTAGGTTTAGGTGTCAGGAGAGGAGTTTACGGTTAGGTGTAAGGAACGGAGTGTTTAGGGTTACGTGACAGAAAGGGGGGGGGGGTTGGGTTAGGGATCAGGAATGGGAAGGTTTGAGTTAAGGATCAGGAGGGGGTTAGGGGTCAGGAAGGGGGGATTTAGGGTTATGTGTCAGAAAGGGTTTTTTTGGGGGGTCAGGTGTGTGTGTGTGTGGGGGATGGGGGTAGGGTTAGGCACCACCAGGGGGGGTCTTAGGCTTAGGCATTGGTAGAGGTAGGGTCCTGTGTGAAAGTAGGATAAGGTTTAGTTGTAGTAAAATATCAGCAACATTTACGGTACCAATATTTACTATTCTCATTACGACTGTACCTATTTTTTCATTTTCATTGTTATAGACAATATTTTGCAATATCTGTTTCACCCCCCGCCTTTTTCCCTGGCTCCCTTATTTGATGTGTGCCCCATATCTATCTTACTTGGGATGAAAGCTATGGCAAAGTTGGATGAGATACTAAAGGATAGAGATAGTCACGCTAACAACACAGATCAGGATAGATAGAGCTATGGTTCTCCCAGTAGTAACATACGGCTATAAAAGCTGGGCTATAAATAAGGCCATGCATGGAAAAATTGATGCTTTTGAATTGTGGGTGTAGAGAAAGCTACTGAGAGTTTCCTGGACTGCTAGAAGATCTAACCAGTCAATACTTGAAAAAATAGGGCCAGAGTGTTCAATAGAAGAGCTGATACTTCTACTATTAAAAATCAAATACTTGGGTCACATAATGAGAAGACCAGATCAGATTCTTTGGAGAAATCCTTGATGCTTGGAAAAATTGAGGGCAAACAAAGAAATAGATGGCAGAAGCTAAGATGGATAAACGGCATATATGAAGCTATGAACATGCCTATGCAACAGCTGAAAGAAGCAGTGACTGACAGATACATCTGGCATGCAGAATTACATATGGTCATGATGAGTCAGAGTTGACTAGTGTTGGGCGAACATCTAGATGTTCGGGTTCGGGCCGAACAGGCCGAACATGGCCGCGATGTTCGGGTGTTCGAGCCGAACTCCGAACATAATGGAAGTCAATGGGGACCAAAACTTTTGTGCTTTGTAAAGCCTCCTTACATGCTACATACCGCAAATTTACAGGGTATGTGCACCTTGGGAGTGGGTACAAGAGGAAAAAAAATATTTGAAAAAGAGTTTATAGTTTTTGAGAAAATTGATTGTACAGTGGTGGGTGAGCGGTGTACTACTATTCCCAGCAGCGACACAGAGCACAATGCTATACAGTGGTGGGTGAGCGGTGTACTACTGTTCCCAGCAGCAACACAGAGCACAATGCTATACAGTGGTGGGTGAGCGGTGTACTACTATCCCCAGTAGCGACACAGAGCACAATGCTATACAGTGGTGGGTGAGCGGTGTACTACTATTCCCAGCAGCGACACAGAGCACAATGCTATACAGTGGTGGGTGAGCGGTGTACTACTATTCCCAGTAGTGACACAGAGCACAATGCTATACAGTGGTGGGTGAGCGGTGTACTACTGTTCCCAGCAGCGACACAGAGCACAATGCTATACAGTGGTGGGTGAGCGGTGTACTACTATCCCCAGTAGCGACACAGAGCACAATGCTATACAGTGGTGGGTGAGCGGTGTGCTACTATTCCCAGCAGCGACACAGAGCACAATGCTATACAGTGGTGGGTGAGCGGTGTACTACGGTTCCCAGCAGCGACACAGAGCACAATGCTATACAGTGGTGGGTGAGCGGTGTACTACTATTCCCAGCAGCGACACAGAGCACAATGCTATACAGTGGTGGGTGAGCGGTGTACTACTATTCCCAGCAGCGACACAGAGCACAATGCTATACAGTGGTGGGTGAGCGGTGTACTACTGTTCCCAGCAGAGACACAGAGTGGCAGTAAACACAATGCTATACAGTGGTGGGTGAGCGGTGTACACAGAGTGGCAGTAAACACAATGCTACATAGTGTGGGTGAGCGGTGTACTACTGTTCCCAGCAGCGACACAATGACTGGGGGGACACTGGCTAGCCTGGCTGGAGAGAGAACTACCCTGCCTGCCTACCCAAAGCTAAACCCACAGACAAATGGCGGAGAAATGACGTGGATCGGGTATTTATTTACCCGAACCACGTGACCCGTTCGGCCAATCAGAGCGCGTTCGGGTCCGAACCACGTGACCCGTTCGGCCAATCACAGCGCTAGCCGAACGTTCGGCCATGCGCTCTTAGTTCGGCCATATGGCCGAACGGTTTGGCCGAACACCATCAGGTGTTCGGTCGAACTCAAACATCACCCGAACAGGGTGATGTTCTGCAGAACCCGAACAGTGGCGAACACTGTTCGCCCAACACTAGAGTTGACTAAACAAATGAGGAGGAGGATCTATTTACAGGGAGTGCAGAATTATTAGGCAAGTTGTATTTTTGAGGAATAATTTTATTATTGAACAACAACCATGTTCTCAATGAACCCAAAAAACTCATTAGTATCAAAGCTGAATATTTGTGAAAGTAGTTTTTAGTTTGTTTTTAGTTGTAGCTATTTTAGGGGGATATCTGTGTGTGCAGGTGACTATTTCTGTGCATAATTATTAGGCAGCTTAACAAAAAACAAATATATACCCATTTCAATTATTTATTTTTACCAGTAAAACCAATATAACATCTCAACATTCACAAATATACATTTCTGACATTCAAAAACAAAACAAAAACAAATCAGTGACCAATATAGCCACCTTTCTTTGCAAGGACAATCAAAAGCCTGCCATCCATGGATTCTGTCAGTGTTTTGATCTGTTCACCATCAACATCACGTGCAGCAGCAACCACAGCCTCCCAGACACTATTCGGAGAGGTGTACTGTTTTCCCTCCTTGTAAATGTCACATTTTATGATGGACCACAGGTTCTCAATGGGGTTCAGATCTGGTGAACAAGGAGGCCATGTCATTAGTTTTTCTTCTTTTATACCCTTTCTTGCCAGCCACGCTGTGGAGTACTTGGACGCGTGTGATGGAGCATTGTCCTGCATGAAAATCATGTTTTTCTTGAAGAATGCAGACTTCTTCCTGTACCACTGCTTGAAGAAGGTGTCTTCCAGAAACTGGCAGTAGGACTGGGAGTTGAGCTTGACTCCATCCTCAACCCGAAAAGGCCCCACAAGCTCATCTTTGATGATACCAGCCCAAACCAGTACTCCACCTCCACCTTGCTGGCGTCTGAGTCGGACTGGAGCTCTCTGCCCTTTACCAATCCAGCCACGGGCCCATCCATCTGGCCCATCAAGACTCACTCTCATTTCATCAGTCCATAAAACCTTAGAAAAATCAGTCTTGAGATATTTCTTGGCCCAGTCTTGATGTTTCAGCTTGTGTGTCTTGTTCAGTGGTGGTCGTCTTTCAGCCTTTCTTACCTTGGCCATGTCTCTGAGTATTGCACACCTTGTGCTTTTGGGCACTCCAGTGATGTTGCAGCTCTGAAATATGGCCAAACTGGTGGCAAGTGGCATCTTGGCAGCTGCACGCTTGACTTTTCTCAGTTCATGGGCAGTTATTTTGCGCCTTGGTTTTTCCTCACGCTTCTTGCGACCTTGTTGACTATTTTGGATGAAACGCTTGATTGTTCGGTGATCACGCTTCAGAAGCTTTGCAATTTTAAGAGTGCTGCATCCCTCTGCAAGATATCTCACTATTTTTGACTTTTCTGAGCCTGTCAAGTCCTTCTTTTGACCCATTTTGCCAAAGGAAAGGAAGTTGCCTAAGAATTATGCACACCTGATATAGGGTGTTGATGTCATTAGACCACACCCCTTACAGAGATGCACATCACCTAATATGCTTAATTGGTAGTAGGCTTTCAAGCCTATACAGCTTGGAGTAAGACAACATGCATAAAGAGGATGATGTGGTCAAAATACTCATTTGCCTAATAATTCTGCACTCCCTGTATATATATAGCGATTGAGGGTCGCTAGCTGATTGCTAGAGCAGTGTTACACTATGAGTGTGTTCTCACGGCAGCATTATGATATTTAGAAAATTGAAAATTTGCTGCTTGTTCCAGGTACATTCCTTTAGGAAAAAGAATTCCAGTAAAAATCACTTTGCAAAATTGCAATCACTTTACGATTGTGATTGCGTCTTTTGTTTTGTGAACTACCGTAACCCTCAGAGTGCATTTTTTAATGTCCGCCTCCCACCACCACTAGCGCCATATTGTGGAGCCAGATATGCATTATAACCATTGCATTCCCCTTCTAACAGCAGCTTTTTAGTTGAATATAATCTAATAAAGCAAATCTATAAGGCTTCCTAAGAGGAACAGACATTCCAGAACCAGCTGATGTAACGGGTGGAAAATCAACATAAATAGAGATTGGCTTGAAGGTTATTTCAATTATTGATATTAAGTCACCTCCGATGATTCCGCTCAGCAGGAAGTCATTTCTCCCGCAGCTCACGAGCGCCAACGACTGTTATGTAACCTTGTATTAAACATGTGGTGCGTCTCCTATGTACTGCCGCCTCCCAGCACGGCGCTGCCAGCCAATTCCCCCGCTCACCATGCAATAAACATGACAGACCCCCGGCTCATTTCATGCCTTAGATGTACAGCGGAATATCCTACAGGGATCGCAAGGCTTCTCTGCCATCTTGTTAGGGAGGACCGGCTTTGGCCTTTTAAAGTGTTTGCCGTATAATGCTAGGAGCCTGCGATAAATATGTAAGGAATGTCCCCAACGGAGCCGGCCTCAGAGCGGCTTTATAGAACAGAGGAGGAAAGAGAAATGGAATGAACGTGATTCAGCCTAGACTGACCGAATCAAGGGGAAAATGGGCAAAAACAGTAATACAGCGGACCTGAACTCTTGCACAGGGCAGAAGGAAAACCTAAAGAAACGCACCCTATATGTATTTAGAGAGTTTAGCCTGTCTAATCTAAACTGTAATTTGATCTCTCAGCTGTGTCAGCTGGCTGCCTCGGCGGAACAGCTAATATGTGAACACAGGATGTTAAAGGGAATCTGAAGTGAAAATAATTTTATGATGATTTTTATGTGTAGTACAGCTAAGAAATAAATCATTAGCTGCACAGATATGAGTTTGATATTGTTTCCAGTCCAGGAAGAGTTAAGAAACTGCAGTTGTTATCAATGCAAAAGAGCTTCACTGAGCTCCCCCACTCTAAGTCGCAGAGAGTTCTGTCTGCTGAAGCTTATTATCTCAAGTGTCTGTCACTATATTTAGTTTTTTTCTGCAGAGGAAAGTTTAAAAGGTCATTAGCCTGCTCTGTGAAATCATTTAGTGTGCTGAGTGTAGTGTGTAAACTGCAAATATTACAGAATGATGCAATGTTATAAAAAAAAACTAACTGAAAATAAAAATATGAGACTATTTTCTCTGCTACTTATATTCTATTATCCATACTACACAACCAATTCATTATATCTTAAGGTTTGTTTTTTTCACTCTAACCACTTGACAACCGCAGTGTTAAAACCCCCCAACGACCAGACTCTTTTTTGTTAAGCTGGGCTGTGCAGGCTTTTCAGCCTCCTGCAATGCTATGGAGCCCAGCGATCGGAGTCACTTCCTTTTTGTCCCTAAGGGGACATGCCGCCTGAGGTGTCCGATTGCTGTGGTAATTTTTATTTCTTTTTTTGCCTCCATGAGGATCTCTCTCCCTCCCTCCCTCCCTCCCCTCCTCCCCCCTCCCCTTCCCTTCTCCCCTCCCTCCCCTTCCCTCCTCCCCTCCGAGATTCTGTATTGAACAGGACGGCGAACCATCCTGTTCCGCCTCTCATAGGCATCAGCCTATGAGAGTACGACGCTCCTTGGCCAATCTGCGGCCGGGGATTGCCGATCTCGTACAGCGCTGCTGGGGACCGCAGCGCTGTACGGATGTAAACAAATGGGATTTCTTTCCCCTTTCGTTTACAAACAGCATGCTAGCCGCGATCGGCGGCTAGCAGGCTAATCACAGAACTCCGTTCCATGAAGTGGCTGTTCCCTGGGAAACCGCAGCCCCAGGACTTGAGGCCAATTGGCGTTAGGCAGTACTGGGGCTGCCGCTGCAGCCACGCCCATCAGCGTTAGGCGGTCCCCAGGTAGTTAAAGTGAACCTTAACTGTGTGGAAAAAAAAAAAGAGACCTAAGGTTTCTATCAGCCCCCTGCAGCCGCCCTGTGCCCACGCCAGGAAGCACAGATTCTCCAGTCCCCTGCAGTGCCATACTTTCACTTTGATGCACAGTCCTGGACTGCGCGCCTCCTTATCACACTCCTGTGGACCAGAGTGCTTTGCACACGCGCAGTATGAAAGAAAACATACTGCACATGTGCGGAATGCCCCGGCAGCGGGAGCATGATCAGGGACGTGCACAATCATGCATGCGTAGTGGCCCGTTGACTCTCCAGTCGGCCAGCTGGAAGAGGGTTGCTGCGGGGGACTGGAGGGACACTTAGTGACAGCGCGAGAACAGGGTGGCTGCGGGGGGGGGGGGGGGGGGTTGGCTGGTAGAAGCACCAGGTAAGTTGAACCCATTTTTTCCCTACAGTTAAGGTTCCCTTTAACCTTATGTCTGCTTCCATGAAAGTAGGAAGTAGACACACTGCAAATTTATTGCAGGGTTTGTATCAGCTGTAAGAGTAGGTTCACACTTGTATTAAAAACGTATCTGTGGCTCTGTTTTTTGGTACAGATCAAAAACGTAGCCACGAATAGCAATGTTAAAAATAGCAGCCATCTTCAGTAAAAAAAAAAAAAACACAGATCCGGCTGCTTTCAGGGGTCTCCGTTTTCAAAACCTGAATAGATGGTCCAGATTTACATGATTTTCACGGACCCCGGATACACGGAGGGGTAGTGAAAATCAATGGCAAAACGGATCCCCCTCTACAAAGGCAGATTTGGACACAGAAACGGATCCATTTCTGTGTCCCAGCCTATGGGTGGGGATGGGGCTGCCATACTGGAGGGTGATAGTAGCCAGGACAGGGATGACAGCAGGCGGCGGGGAGGGGGGACACCCCCTCCCCCCTCACCTGGGTCCCCCTGTCCCCGCTTCCCTCCAGCTATTTGTGCAAAATGTGTTAAAATATAATGTCTGCAGCTTCTCTCTACTTCCTCTGCTCACCGCGTCTCTTCCTGCAATGCTGCCCTCCAAAGTATAGAGGGCAGCATTGCAGGAAGTCTAACGGCGAGTGGTGGAATGCAAAGAGAGGAGGTAAGCATCCCCGCTCGCTGCCGACACTATATTTTAACAACTTGCGCAAATAGCTGGAGGGGAGCGGGGGCGGGGGACCAAGGTGAGGGGGAGGGGTGACCCCCCCTCCCCGCCACCCATTGTCACCCCGTTCTGTATGCTCCCCGCTCCACTTCGGCTCCCCCCTGGGCATACGTTTCCACAGACTGGTAACGTGTGCTCCAAATACATTACAAAGGACAAAACCGGAGGGGAGAAAAATTACCAAACCGATCTGTGCACAGACAAGTGTGGACCTAGCCGAACAAAGAAATGTTTTTTTCTCTTTAAAGATTATTATGCTGTTGCTTATCGTTTAGAGCAGAGAGGAAGTTCTGAGTTCAGTTCCGCTTTGATATTTTTATCACCCCTAGAAAAGTTAACGCATTAGGATGCATTCAAAAAGCTCAAAACAAACCAGAGCGAAAGCCTCTTTCTGCAAGAGATGATCCTCGCTATTCTCTTCCTATCTGCAAACAACCATTCTATTGGTGCCCAGTCTTTGCTCACTGGTCACGGCTGCAGAATTTTTTACTTCTTTTTTTCTATCTGTCTTGCTTCTTTGAAAACTCTGGAAAAGGTTTCACAGGTTTTTTTGTGGGAGGAAGACCTTGTGATAACCTCTGAATCACGGTCAGTAATGGACTTTTTTATTTGGTAGCCCAGAGGGAGTGCCAGTCGACCGTTATGAACATTAAAGGGTGTTATTTATGCACTTTAGATGATTGACATTCAAGGGTTAATTGTATGTTGGGTGGGGCAAACAGGAAGTGGGGTGGTGTCCACCTGGACTGTTTTTTATCTATGATGTTGGTTTGTATTCAATCGCTGTTATGCATCTAAGGAAGCACGGAAGTCCGTAACATGTAATGCAGTGCTTTGCTCCATAATACACCATACCTCCCAACTTTTTGAGATGAGAAAGAGGGACACTTAAGCCACGCCCTGCCACACCCCTAATGACGCCCCCAACACACCCCTAGCAAAGCATACCGTAGAGATCTCATTAGAAAAATGTTGTTTTATAATTCAAACCACACTGGTCCTTTCTATCCTGGTTTCTTTCCCTTCATATTTACATTTTAAAATTAATAATACCTGTATATCAATTTAAAAGATGGGAATAAAGTTTAGAGTCAATCAAACACATTTTGTAGTAGAAAAATATATATTTACATAGAAAGAGGGGCAAAGTCCTGAAAGAGGGACAAATAAGGAGGACAGAGGGACAGGGGTCCCAAAGAGGGACTGTCCCTCCAAAAGAGGGACAGTTGGGAACTATGATACACAGCAGCCAATTGTGAGTCGTCTCTTTTTCGTTTGTTTATGGTGAACTCTGGAAAACGCTCTGCTGTTTCTGCCTACTACTGTAGTCATACCTCCCAACTTTTTGAGATGAGAAAGAGGGACACTTAAAGGAGAACTGTAGAGAGAGGTATTTAGAGGCTGCCATATTGCTTTCCTTTTAAGCTATACCAGTTGCCTGGCTATCCTGCTGATCCTCTGCCTCTAATACTTTTAGCCCTAGACCCTGAACAAGCATGCATCAGATCAGGGGTTTCTGTCATTTTTGTCAGATCTGACAAGATTAGCTGCATGCTTATTTCTGGTGTGATTAATTCTACTGCAGGCAGATAGCTTAGCAGGGCTGCCAGGCAACTAGTATTGCTTGAAAGGAAATCAATATGGCAGCCTCCATATACCTCTCACTACAGTTCTCCTTTAAGCCATACCCCTGAACACGCCCCCACCACACCTCCATCACAACCCTAGTCACGCATACCATAAAGATTTCATAAGAAAAACATGTTGTTTTATAATTTAAACCACCCTGGTCCTTTCTATCCTGGTTCATTTTTCTTCATATTAACATTTTAAAATTAGTAATAGATCAATTTAAAGGATGGGAAGAAAGTTTAGAGTCAATCAAACACATTTTGTAGACGAGAAATACTGTATATATATTTACATAGAAAGCGGGACAAAGTCCTGAAAGAGGGACAAATGAGGAGTAGAGAGGGACAGAGGGACAGGGCTCCCAAAGAGGGACTGTCCCTCCAAAAAAAGGGACAGTTGGGAGCTATGCTGTAGTTGCTAAAAAGGTTATTTCTGCCTCAGTTGCCACCCTCTGCTACATGTCTGTCTACACTATACAGGCTCATCACAAGGGGCCCTATTTAGAAAGGACACCTGTTCCCACACCATATATTCCCCCTGATGTGATAGGGAACAATCATTTCAGACAAGGAAAACCTAGTGTGTATACAGAGTCAGGGACGGATCTAGGGGGGGGGGGGGGGCGCAGACGGGTCTCTTGCCCCAGGCACAGTTTGTTGAGTTGTTAAAAGGCGGCAAAATTTGGATGGGGAATGGCAGTTTAGGCGCCAAAACCTGATCTTTAGGCGCCAAAACTGAATGGGGAATGGCAGTTTAGGCGCCAAAACCTGACCTTTAGGCGGCAAAACCTGACTTTGCCCCAGGCGCAACTTGGTCTAGATCTGTCCCTGTACAGAGCTGATACCACAGGTGGCCGAATGCTGCCTTCCTGCCACTTTATGTGGCCCTCGAAAGCTTTAAATATCCATCAATGTAACCAGTAAAAGAATGACAGATCACTGAGAGAAGCACACCGGTGACAGTGCTTCTGAATGAAACATTGTCAGTTTGAGCCAGGATGCAGCAACAACCCATGGGACCCCTGTACCCCCCCCCCCCCCCCCAAAAAAAAAAATTGCATGGAGGTGGCTACTAGGACCCAAAAACCCCAACTCCCCCTGGTGGTTGGTAAACACTCTCTCGCTCTCTCCCCCACCACTAACCATCCTCCCACATAGAGTAGCACAGCAGAGAAGTCACTGGGAGGGAGAAGGCGCCCCAAAAATAACAATGGATGTAATAAACATAAAATGGCTTACCTCTAAGTAAAAGGGGCAACGCCAATATAAGAAAGAAATTTTGATAATCAGACACAAAAACGATAACGCATTTCATGGAGCACAGTCCGCTTCCTCGGATCAAATAAAGGAGTGTCTAAAAAGATGAACAATGTAGACACTCCTTAGCACAATTCACCAAAATACACTATTAAATATTAAAATATTAGATCAACATAACATACAGGTAAAATGAAATGATATTGTTCATGGCCCCCTAGCTATTAGGCCCGGTTCACATTTGCGTTTTTCCCCGGAACGTAACCGGAACGTATACTGAACGGATGTGAATGGATCCAATGTTAACCTATGGATCCATTCACATGCATCCGTTGGTACGGATACGTTCTGTACGTTCCAGCCCCCGAATCCAATAATGCTGCAGGCCCTAATTTTCCTGACCGTTCTGCCTAGCGGAACGGATCCGGACAAAAAATACTGCAGCATTGGTGGGAATGGTAATCTGAACATTTCGTCACACTAGTGAAGAAAGGGACTGTTCCACGGGGGATGGGGGCATGGGCCGACGCGATCCTGAGCGATGGGAGGGTGAGGGGAGGGTGCAGCCAGGCGGGTGGTCTGGGGAGGCTTAATACACCCCTTATCTTCATAGGTAGCCGGCGGTAGAGGCTTCCGTCTTCTTCTGCATCATGTTATTACATGACGCGTCATGTGACTAGTCACATGATGTGCTGTGTAGTCACAGTGGAAGAAGAGGAAGCCTCTGCCGCCGGTTGCCTATGAAGATAAGGTATGTATTGACGAGTGAAAACGGATCCGATTAATCATTGATCAGATCCATTTTCACTAATGTGAACAGGGCCATGGACCATACATCCGGATCCGGTGAAGCGGAGACCGGATTCGCTCACCGGATCCATTTGGCTGACAACGCAAATGTGAACCGGGCCTTAGAGGTTGCTGTCAAATTTTTGTTTTGTGTAACCAAACAATCGTTTTTTCTGGAGTGCGACTCATACATTTGAAGACAGAGAACCCGAGTGGGGATGGGATTTCCTCACTGGTTTTTACACCCACCTTTGTGAGTACCTCATCACTTTGTATTTATCAAGAACTTGACATTAATATACTACACCATAAGGGGCTCCTGGTGTCTCTGTGTGTTTCAGTATCCGTAGGAAGTTTTGGGACTCCTCTGGACTAAACACCTCCCCACAGCAGAGAGGTGTAATATTTCCCTGCTTCAGCGATCCATTGTGTATCTTCTGTTCTTCTCGCCAGTCGCACGCTCTGTGCTCTGCTCACACACCACCTTCTGCCGATCACATGACATGCCTCAGGAGCCACAGGTATGCAGCATGTGGCTATCAAGAATATCAGAGGAGCCCCGAAACAGCACTGAGGGCTCTTGAACAATACATGCCATTCCGTTTGCGATTTTGACACGTTTTTACATGCGATTCTGATTTGCCATTTTTAATTGGTACTGCATACTGTATTTTTTCTGCGTTTTTCTTCTTGTTTTGATAGCATCCCGTGAAAATCGAAATCGCAAATAGGATTTGCAGTGTGCAGGGGGCCTGAAACAGGTAAATATTAAACTGCTCCACTGTGCCACTCGGCGTAAGGGGGAGGAGCAGGCCCCTCACAGTTGCCATAGTTACACCACATACTTTGAGACTGTTCAATGTTACATTTAAATAAAATATTTGGCCTCGCCCCTTACGCGATTGAGTTTGACGTCCTTGGCTTATACCTAACTTCAGGGCTGGTTTACAGTGATGTTGGCCCTCTCTGCTACCCTGAGACCGTTCTACAGAATGCTCCTCCCGAGTGCTGTATATGTTCCTCCATCTCTCAATAACCATGACATGATTGCTCCGGTGTGGCCAGCGCACTCACATGATTTCTGATTGGCTCCAACTTTCACCGCTATGGCTCTGTAAATAAACAAATGAAGACTAGAAGAAGATTCGCTGCCGTATTTTCTCTTTAAGCTCAGGAGGGCTTTGAAATGAGGGAACCTGAAATAAAAATGAATTGGAGGATAACGAGGCAGGCCTCTGAAAAGAGCAAGGATCTCATTATATTTCCTCAGGCCAGATCTTGTCACAGCGGTGGCCATTTTGTTTCGTCTTGACGTAAAATGGCTTCCTTAAGTAGATGACCCCTCCTCAGTGTGCTCTTTCTCTGTTTAAAACACAGGTGTTGAATCTTCCAGGGCCATATCCATGCCAGTGTTTAGGACTTGAGATGACATGATGAGATAGACATGTGTATGTACAGTTCCGAGCACTATGCTGTGTTTCTTTTTTTATTTCTCTGCCTGAATGAGTTAAGCATCAGGTATGCAAATGACAGTTTCTGTCCGGGGCAGGACTGGTTTGGACTATAGTGTAACCCTCACTGATACAGAATTACAGCCATAAAACACTTTCCTGGCAGAAAATGGCTTCTGAGAACAGAAAAGAGATAAAAAGGGTCAATAGTTCATCCATTTTAGCTTTGGCATCCTTCAATGAATGTGTTATGGGGCAGAGACCGTGAAATAGTAAAAGTTAAAAAAGTAGATTTAAAGTGAACCAGAGACGAAGCACCCTCATGTATTTTACCATATATATATGTGGGAACATTAGAGAAAACACCTACCCTGCTCTCTGTTTCATCCGTCATTGCTCTGTCTGCTTGTTATCAGCCCTGATAAAGTCCCCGACTGAGCATTCAGCTTGGCTTTGCTCGGGAATAGAGATTTGGCGAACGGTTCCCGAACCGTTCGCCGGCGAACATCTCTAAATTCATGGGCCTCTTACCACTTCCAGGTCGCAATGACCCGGAGTAGTACGCCTGCGCTGCCCGGCGGAGCACGTCCTAGATCGCGCTCCCGTTGCCGGGCACTCTCTGCGCATGTGCGTGACGTCATGAGTGACGTCACGCTCATGCGCAGAGAGCGCCCGGCAACAGGAGCGCGATCTAGGACGCGCTCCGCCGGGCAGCGCAGGCGTACTACTCCGGGTCATTGCGACCCGGAAGTAGTAAGAGGCCCAGAGAGGTTCGCCAGGCGAACTGTTCGGCCCAACTCTACTCGGGAATCATTATAGCTGATTTATTATAGCAGAGCCAGAAGGGGGCAGGCTTGGGCTTGAAAAGACATCAGAGAAGACAGACTCAGCTATAATGATTCCTGAGCAAAGCCAGACTGAATGCTCAGTTGGGGATTTTATCAGGGCTGATAACAAGCAGGCTGAGCAGTGAAGGATGAAACAGAGAGCAGGGTAAGTGTTTTCTCTAATGTTCCCACTGATATATATGGTAAAATACATGATGGTGCTTCGTCTCTAGTTCACTTTAAATATAAAACTGTGCGATATCTAAAACAAAAGTTATTTTTAAGAGCAGGAGAATAGATACAATTGTTTATCTCACAGTTTATTTTCACCTCATGTTTCCTTTAACCCTTTAGCAGCCATGCAGGGCTGAATTTTTCCTGCTGCTGGGTAATTGTGCCTTCTCCAGCCCGGCAGGCTCGGTAGAATGGGTGGCAGGGAGCTTTCATACATACCAGTCCGGACGTCTGCTTCTTCTTCCTCTACCCCGGAGGGGATGTAATCCCAACATGTCCTTTTGGTTCCCATCACATAAGACGTGATTGATTGGAGACTGTGACAGTGTTACAGCTCCACCCGGTGGTGGAAGAGGGTTGATGGAAGAGTCTTCCATCACCGCTCTTCCACCACCGGTTGGTGCTGTAATGCTGACACAGTCTCCTGCATCCCGATCACATGTCATATCATGTGATGGGATAGGGACCCAGAAGACCTCCCGGACGTTCAGAGCCACCGGTGGAGGAAGAGAAGAAGCCGTCTGGATCAAGCAAGTATAAACTGCTCCCTGCTCTAGGCAGCCAAACCAGATATGCCGGCAGAGGCTTAGAATGCACCAGCAGCTTTCAAGCGAAACATTTCTTTGGAAGCTGTTAAGGGTTAAGGACAGATTGGGCCCTCTCTACTTCTGGCCCCCATTGTTATGTCCCTACATTCTATTCTGTGGCCTCCAGATGACTGAACACCAGCCTTGCTTTAACCTGATTTGCATGTGGTACGCGGTTGTGTGGCAGCATTTATCTGGGCCCGGGCAGAATCTCACCTCGCTTTGAAAAAGAAGAATTGGGAAAGTCGGAGTGACACATGAAAGCCAGGAGCGGAGGATTTGCAGTAACCTAGATTCTTTCATTTCCCTCCTCGCTTGCGTCTTCCCCGCATATATTTCACAGACAACACTCAGCCCGGTAAATGTCATCTGCAAAATTCCATCCTTACAGCTAGTCTTTCATTTCTACCCTCCGCTGACTGTTACAACCGTTACTCCAATGACTGCAACTGGCAGGAGAATACAGAGGGCCTCGCTGCGGCCAACCACAGAGCCAAGGGGCCTCACATTATATTTTAATACCACGATAAGAAAGAGGTGCCCAAACTGAATAAAAGTAGCTACAGTAGAGTAAGTGTTAGCCTTACCTCCGAGGATGAAGCCACCATAGTTATTGCTCCACAATTGTATGCAGCATTAGACAACACATTTCATTGGATATAAGCCCACTTTATTTAAATTAGTATCTAACAGCGGATATTCTGAATAAAAGCACCTTCGCTTAAAGAGAAGATCAGCATTTCCTCTGTTTTAAAAGATTATTTACAGCATAAAATCTACTACCACAAAAAATATTGTAGCAGAACAGCATTCAAACAGTTAAACACAGCACTTTGTTCTTCAGTGGAAAACTCCTTGCTTGAATGAATGTGATAAACATTATCTGTTACAAATCTGAATGGAGGAACAGGTGATGACCACATTGTGCGATAATAGACACTGTAACGAGGAATAATGTGCAAAAATAGTTTATTATAACCAGATTGTGCTTCCAAACAGATACATGCAAATAAAGTGCAAACCACATGCAATCGCAATATATGCAATGAATCTCCCATAAACCAGATAAGCAATGTGCACACATACAACCAACTCCCTGACTATCTATTTACAAACCATGTGCAAGAGATATATACAAAAATATACAACAAGCGAAGTGCAGGACACAAATCAGCAGGCAATGTATAGTCATATAAAGCAGAGATCAATAAACCAGGAATTCAAGCAATTAGAGAACGGGTAACAGGTACAGGTAATAGGTATCGGGGATGACCAGAGGCTCGGGTCTGTAAGCAACTGCAAAGTTCTAGACACTGGCTGAAGCAAACAGCAGACTTTATATAAGCCAAGCAATCAGTGAAATTGGTAACAAGTTGCAGCTCCTGGTGTGATTCTGCAACAAGTGCTCCAGAACCACCCGCAAGCCATAACGGGAACTGCAATCCTAGTAAAAGAACAGCCACCTGCTGGTGGATTGTAGAAATGCGAAGCTGCTCAGAGTCCATAGAGCCCTCTGCTGCTGGCACAATGAAAGGCAGTCCATGCCAATACGGCCACCAGCAGACAGGAGCAAGCAGTACATAGTTCTTAACATCTTTTGTTACATTGTGCTTTGTCATATACAGCATTGGCAAGCTACTGAAACTGAGCTGTAATCAGCTGAGAAGCAGAATGAGCTGAGAACTGATAACTAGATAGAGTTTAAAGAGGATCTGTAACGTGAAAACGTCCCCTGGGGGGTACTCACCTCGGGTGGGGGAAGCCTCAGTATCCTAATGAGGCTTCCCACGCCGTCCTCCGTCCCTCAGGGGTCTTGCTGCGGCCCTCCGTACAAGATGACGTCATTATTTACCTTCCTGGCTCCTGCGCAGGCGCTCTGACGGCTGTTGGCTCCGAAGTAGGCGGAAATACCCGATCGCTGTCGGGTCTGCTCTACTGCGCAGGCGCAAGTCTCCGGCGCCTGCGCAGTAGAGCGGACCCGACTGAGATCGGGTATTTCCGTGTAGTTCAGAGCCGAAAGCAGCAACAGCGCCCCCGCTGGAGCCAGCAAAGGTAAATATTGAATTGACTTTCGGGTCTGTCGCCGGCTGCAGGCAGCAAGACCCCCGTGGGACCTAGGATGGCGTGGGAAGCCCCATTAGGATCCCGAGGCTTCCCCCACCCGAGGTGAGTACCCCCCAGGGGATGTTTTTGATGTTACAGAGTCTCTTTAATATATAAATATAGCAGCTATGCAATAAAGTGCAATGGCAGCTTTCAGAGCATATAAACTACACTTTGGGAGTTTGTAAACAGACAATATTACTTGTGCACAAAAGCAAATATAATTAACTGTATGGGTAATAAAAAGTAGGAAAACACATTTTTTCCGAATGTTATGTCATAGTTTTAGCCAACTTTAAAATAAATCTGTAGTGTCTCAAAGAAAAAAAAATAGATACTAAACCATTTACAGGAAAACCCTGTGTCATAACTAAGGAGCTTATGGCCGCAGTGGAAGTTTTACATGGGGCCCTATGCACTTTGATATGGAGCCCCAAAACCTCCCAAGGACAGCTGCAGTGTCAGAGAGGTGTATTTAGAGTAAGGAAACCGTTTGTTAAAGCTGGATGGTCAGCCACAAAATCAAATTCCATTTAACCACTGCTCGGTGATTATTATGTAGTCAACATGAGTCTGCATTGCAAGCATTCCAATATCATCATGTAATGAATCTTATGTCAGTCAGCCTGGCTCTATTGTGGTTCATTGCCGGGGAGAGGGAAGCTTATTATCTCACCTCCCACATTCCTGCTCATCACCGATTGGCTGAGGTCAGTTCAGTGTGATGGGAAGCTGAGAATGGAAGTACACCTCACCCTTTTTGCAGAAGCTGCTGAAATACAATCTACTAGCCGACCCGCGGCGTAGCATACGCCGCATAAGAGGGTAGAGGGCAGGAAGGGGGTATTGGGCACAGCAGCGGGTAGGGGGGTTGGACCCCCCTCAACTGGGTCCCCCATTTGTGCTCTACCTCTAGCTTAAGCTCAGCAGGAATCCCCCCTCACCTGGGTCCCCCATGTGCACTCCCCCTCCAGCTTAAGCTCAGCAGGAACCTCCCTCAGCTGGGTCCCCCATGTGCACCCCCTCCAGCTTAAGCTCAGCAGGAACCCCCCCGCCCTCACCTTGTTCCCCCATGTTCCCCTTCTGCTTAAGCACAGTAGCAGCCGCCACTATTAGTAAGAGGCAGCGGGCGGGGATGACTCACCTCTTCCGTGTTCCATCGTGCGTTCCACTATTGTCACTTCCTGCAATGCCGCACACTGTATTGGTGTAATTTGCCTTTTTAAAACAGAAGGAAATCTGCAATAATTCAGCTATAAGTGAACATTTGTGGTTACCCACAATGCACTGCTTCTAAATATGCAAATTACCCCTTTTCCCCCTTGGTAAGCCAAGCAAGCATCCAGAACCACTGGTGTATAGCAAACATATAGCTTTAAATTTTACACAGACATATCAAACCCACATGTGACAGCCTGTTTCAGACTTTTGGTCCTCATCAGTACATGGCAGGAATTGATATGACTGTATGAGATAGGGCTTGGACCAGTACACCAGAGTAACCAAGCAGCTCAGGGTGACCCAAACCAGTCAGAATGTATAGGGGGATCAAACGGACTAAAAAGACCTCCTACTAAAAAAAAGCAAAGCTTGGTGTAATTTTCCTTCCTAAAACAGAAGAAATCTGCAAAAATTCAGCTATAAGTGAACATTTGTGATTATCCACAATGCACCACTACTAAATATGCAAATTATTCCTTTTCACCCTTGGCAAGTCAAGCAAGCCTAAAGCTTTAAGTTTTACACAGTCATATCAAACCCACATGTGACAGCCTATTTCAGACATTTGGTCATCATCAGTACATAGCAGGGATTGATAAGGCTGTATGAGATAGGGCTTGGACCAGTACAACAGAGTAACCAAGCAGCTCAGGGTGACCCAAACTACTAAGAATGCATAGGACGATAAAAGAGACCAAAAAGCCCTCCTATTAAAAAAAGCAAAGCTTGGTGTAATTTTCCTTCTTAAAACAGAAGCAAATCTGCAATAATTTAGCTATAAGTGAACATTTGTGGTTACCCACAATGCACTGCTACTGAATATGCAAATTATCCCTCTTTGCCCTTGGTTTGATATGACACTACTTCTTCTTCTTGCTTGGACCAGCCCCTTCTTCTTGCTTGGACCAGCCCTGGGGGCAGGGCACTACTTCTTCTTCTTGTTTGAAGGTTGAGGCACTTACTCTATTATATATATAGATGCTGTGCTCACGTGTGTTTACAAAGCAAGCTAGATACGACAGTGCAGTTACTGGGAGAAAAAGAGTAAAGGAGGAAATAACATCAGGATTGGTTATAGCCAGAGGCAGTAACGATGGAAAATGATTGGAACAGTTTTTTCTTTATTTACTATATAAAATTCACTGAAATCAAATTGTGGACAGTACAATGCAAATGTTGGAGAGAACAGATATTTATTTACTCATATATGTTTTTGTTTCTTTTTTTATTTGGATAATTTGGCCATCCCTGTTGTGTTAAGGGTCACCACTATGCCATGTACACACAGAAGTGATCATTACCAGCATAGCACCAATGAAAAGCTAATAAAATGCATTAAGGAGGGCCCCCATTTGGCCCCTTTGAGTCAGGTGCCCGATGCAGTAGCAACCTCTGCATCCCCTTTTGCTACACAACTGGTGAAACCTCTGGATTCGCCAAAGGTTTGCATGTCCTCTTCAATACCACCACCGCTGGGCTGGACCCTCTGACAGTTCACAGCTGTGCTCCCCTTGAACTAGCTGTGCGCAAGTACAGCCATGTCTGTGCAGTAGTACGGAGACACTCATGCGCAAGTGACTTCTGCTCATTGTGCAGGCGTGGCTGTACTCACACAGGCACAGTGCATCCTATCGGGCGTGTTGGATATATTCTCATGACCTTGCTCCCTATTATGAACGAGCGTAGTCATGAGAAGATATCCATCGCACCAGATAAACCCTTGTCGGATATGCTCAGAGTCCGTGTATCGCAACGCTGGTGTCGAGCCAGAGATGGGAGGTTTTGGAGAAACCATAGTTGGTTGCCAACCGGGACAAAAAGGTAATTTTTAACCACATTAATTTACAAAGATGTGTACCGCACGGTTATGTTTATTGGAGCTCTTTTAGCATTTGTGGAATTTCAGCATAAGCGCTCTATGGGGAGTGGCTTGCACTCTCATCATTACTGCCGTCTCGCTCCAGACGCCGCTGAATGCCTACAGCCTGAACCGTTCTCTGCTTATTCCCGCTCTCCGCTGCTGACAAAAGCTATTTCAGCTATTCCTGTACTACATAAATATAATACACGCGGTTCCAGGCCGCTAGCTTTATTGTGTGTAATTCTCCGAGAGGTGCCGTGTTTAACCGGTTTCCGTCACCTCATTTCAAGTTTTTAATTTTTTTCTTCCCCCTCCCCCTTTAATTTCTTGTCTGAACGCGGCGTGATTGGTTTAGTGTTAATGAGTTTTTGTAATATTTTGTCTGCAGCTGGTAAAAAGTCATCACTGCCGAATAAACCCAAATTAGTTTTACTTGTGATGTCCCTCTGGGGTCGCATCGAGGTCACATTAACAAAAATAAGAACAATAAAGCATTGAAAATAAAATGCCATGAAGAACTTTATTTATTATATTTTATTTCATACTCATCTGATTATTAATGTACATACACCCGTCAGATTTTTACAAACGACCGGTCATTTGAACGTTTGAACTTCCGGTCGTTTGGACGTCAAATCAGGCATGTGTACGGTCGGTCGTTCAGCTGATAAGACTGGATTTCAAGGATCCGCTCGGCGGATCGTTCAAATCCAGTCTTATCAGCTGAACGACCGACTGTACACACGTCCGATTTGATGTCCAAACAACTGGACCTTCAAATGTCCAAACGGACGGTCGCTTAGAAAAATCTGGGGTGTGTACGAGCCTTTAGTCTGATTTCTAGGTACCTGGCGAGTGTTTTAATAGGTTGAATGGAGAAAAGGCCAAATCGCTACATACCATATTTTTTAGACAATAAGACGCTCCTCCTGACCATAAGTTGCACCTAGGTTTAGGAAAAAAATATATACTAAACCTGGTGCATCCACGGTGAAGCGGCATCTTGTGGATTATGCCCCCTTTGAACCTCTTGTGTCTCCCTGTGTCCCCCTCTGTCTCCCCTTGTGTCCGCCTCTGTCCTCCTCTGTCTCCCCTTGTGTCCGCCTCTGTCCTCCTCTGGCTCCCCTTGTGTCCGCCTCTGTCCTCCTCTATGCCCCTTTGTGTGCCCCTGTGTCCTCCTCTATTCCCGATTGTGTCTCCTTGTGTCCTCTGTTTGTCCCCCTGTGTCCTCCTCTGCATGGACACAGTACAGGGAGTCCCGACATTGCGGCGGGTTGAAGGTTTGCATTGGCAGGCGTTCACAAGTCAGGAACACCCTGCATTTGGACTATAAGCTGCAGTGACTTTCCTCCCCCCCCCCCCCCCCTTTTGGAGGAAGAAAAGTGAGTCTTATAGTCAAAAAATACAGTACAGTCCAAAACAATGTGTGTTGTCATAGCTGCCAGGATACCTGTAATTTTGTTAAAGCATCTGTAATAAAGAAAAGTTAACCTTGTGAGGTCAAGCCTCTGGATCCTAATGAGGCTTCCTCCTTCCTCCTGTGCAGCACAGATCCAGCTCTGGGGCCCCTGGACAGCAGCAGACCAAAATATTTGCCTTTGTGATCCAGCGCAGGCGTAGTTCCTTCTTCCCCTTCGGAGCCCGGAAATAGTAGTCTGTTCGGGTCTGCTCTACTGTGGACCCGATACTCTACTGCAGTAGAGCAGACCTGATTGAGCTCGGCTATTTCCGCTGGAAAGATGGTAATGCGCCTGCGCTGGATCCCAAAGGTAAATATTGTTAAATTCTGCAGGTGCTACTTTTCGACGTGGAGTCAGCAGTGTTGGATTGGGGATACACAGATTCTCCTGACTCAATGGGTCGGCATCTTCTGCGTATGCATGGGCGGGCGTGAACGTGCCAACGTCATCAGAAATGTGCTGCTCCTGAGTTTCTGCTCAGTTTCATAACACTTTTAGTCCAACCCCAATGAAACCACCTAGCAAACTGCTTGTCAGGCTTGTCTGGTCAATGACTTGTCTGGTCAATGCCCATATGACCTAGCCTGTAACACCTGCACAAACTCCTACGTAACAGAACTACAACAACCCTGCAGGTAGATGTAGCATACAGACTGACAGATAGTATTCACCAAACAGAACCAATAATAATAATGCAAGGCACAGTCTTCACAAGTATAATAGTCACCTGAGGCCTGGAGGACGAGGCAATGCAGATGAGAGTCAGATGACTGCAAGCAGGTAGAATGGTTACACAGTTCAGGCACTTAAGAGATAGCATGGTCAATACTAGCCAGATGTCAGTCAAGGCAGCGTTCATTCAAGTCCTTATCCAAGCAGAGGTCAATCCAGGCGGCAGACAGGCAAGGTCCAGGTACAATAGCAGAGTCGGCAATGGGTAATCCAATAGAGCGTGGTCAGGAGACAAGGCAGAGTCTGCAACAGGGAGTCAATCTAGAGTAAAATGTGGTCAGGATACAAGCAAGGTCGGCAACAGGAAACAGAAAGTTTGTGAGCGCATACCCAGAAACAAGCCAAAAGCTAATGCTATCACAGCGATGTCTGGGGGTGCTCACCATGCTTAAATAGAAGGACTAACCAATCAGGAACAAACAGAATTAAAAGTAACCAATGACAAACCGGCATGTCAGCAGGTCAGCTGACACACAACACAACCAAATGGGTAATGTTTACAGCAGCGGAGAGTGTACTGAGAGAGTCTGCCGCCTATCCAATGGGAACTGAGTGCCAGGCTTTACTCCAGTGACATCAGCGGCCTGCCGAGACCCAGAAGCTTGCGCCTCAGCCCGGGTCTCAGCGTTCCGCCGCCGTGAGTGCCCCAATGATCTTACCCCGCTTCAATTATTGTTATGGGGATGCACAGGCCCTTTACACAAAGCATTGCTCCAGGGCCAGATCATCCACATGGCAATCTAGGCAGATGCTTAGGGCCTGGTAGTTGACCAGTGGCATGGATTCTGCATCTCCTCTTCCCTCTTATCCAATACTCTCCTTACCAAACAGGCCAGGTGGCAACAAGAACAGCTTAAACTGACACCACGCCTAGGGCCCTATTTTCACTTAACCTATCTCTACATTGCACTATTTATGGTGTAAGCCTAGATCTCTGCTGTCCTCAGTACTGACTAGAAACACAGGAGTTACAAGAATCTATACAGTCAAAATATAAATGCAAAACAATTACAGCTTAATTTTTACCTTAATAGCACTGGTCCAGGGGCGTAGCAATAGGGGGTGCAGAGGTAGCGACCGCATCGGGGCCCTTGGGCCAGAGGGGCCCCCAAAAGGCCCTCCCTCAACTACAGTATTAGCTCTCTATTGGTCCTGTGCTGGTAATAATCACTTCTATAGATACTTTGAATAGTGGTAATCATTAACAAGCTGTTCCCCATCCCTTTCTTGCACCTCTGACACTGTAGTTGCCATTGGGACGTTTTGGTGCGCCGTATCAATTGTTATGTATAGAGTGCTTGGGGGCCCCATTGTAAAACTTGCATCGGGGCCCACAGCTCCTTAGCTACGCCACTGCACTGGTCTTATCATCTAGGTGTTGAAATCACCATCCTTTTTTAATTGATCTAACATTCTGTATAAACAATACAGTGGAATGACTATGTGGCACACCTCTCAGCAGCTGGTGGTTTAGGCATGTGCCCAGGTAGCCTATTCCAGGCATGAGCTTCCGAATTCCGCGGAAGCTAAAATACCGAAATTCCGCCGGAATTGGGGTTTCCGCATTGTTCCGCGGAATCCGGAAATCTCAAACCGGAATGCGGAATAATGCGGAATTCTGGCAAAATCGGAATCTGAATGAATTGACCAATCAGGAGATGCTGAATGAGTTGACCAATCATGATCAGAAATGTGTTGAATGAATGTGTTGAATTATCTAGCAAGGAAATCTGTTTGGCTGTTTGTGGCTCCGCCCAGGTGTGCAGGGGGACACGAGACCCCCAGAATATATCATCCTAGGTAGTGAGGAATCTGTATACCAACTTTCGTTCAAATCGGTCAAGCCGTTTCCGAGTCATCGCAGCATATACATATACACCCCCAAACAGTGCACATATAAAAAAACAGCATTTCCGTAAAAAAAAGGCGGAAATTTACAAAAGTACACTTTTCAATCATGTTTCCGTAATATACAACAACTTTATTGACAATAGACAACATAGACACAATCATTCGAAAATTACTGAAGTCCGGATAAAAATTACGGAAAATGCATGCGAAATACCGCGGAATTACACGGAATACCGCCGGAATGTGCCGGTATGCGGAATTTCGGTATGACGGCATGCGGAATTGTCCCGGAAACGGAAATGGGCTCTTCCGACCATGCCTGGCCTATACCCACAAACGGCACTGTATGAAGTCACTTACCGGTACTGGTAGCTTTTTTACAGTAACACACTTGTGTAAGCCACACAAAAAGAGATTGTGTGCATGGAGAACCTGCACTTTTTGAGAGAATAAATGTGGCCAGCACTGCAGCTTTATAAAGACCATCTACCGTATATGCTCGGCTATAAGTTGGGGAATTTAGGACTGACTCACCAGTGCAAAATGTAGGGGTCCCCTACGTCAGACTTAAATTGATTTATTTCTTAATATTCAAATGTTAATGCGAAGGAAAACTATGGATGATGATAGAGAGGACCAGTGGGGTTTGAATGATAAAACATCATCTTTTGCTTCTGAATTTTTTGTGACATGCATGGTGAGGGGTGTGGTGGGCGTGGTTAGAGGTGTGACAGGGGCGTGTCTTAGTGTCCCTCTTTCTTATCTCAAAACGTTGGGAGGTATGCAAATAAGCATCTGGCATTCACACTTGGGTATCGTTTTGCAAACCCAGCCAGGCAGACCATAAGTAATACAAATGTAAAAAAAAATGTTTTTATATGTGGCTTGATGCTAAAGGCACCCCAAAATTCTCCTGTGTTTGTGTCGATGGCTTGTGTGTCTGCACAAAGCAGAATGTAAAGCTCAATGCTCCCTTTGCATCCTTGCAGCTTGTTTGCTGTTAGACATTTAATCCACAGGTTGGAGGGAGCTTCACCTTTGTGGTGATTGTAGTATGCCTACGTACAGCCGGGGAGAGGGAACAATCACTGCCATCTCACTAACAGCTGATCCATTCAAGGCAGCTTTCCCAGTGACTTCTTGTCAGGGCCAGTTCCAGGTAAAATCAGACCCTGGGAAAAAGGTAACATGGCCCCTGAGCCCTGACAACCCTTTGTCCCTCAACTACGGCATTAGGTGGCCTTTGTTCCCCCTCCCCCTCCATCCACCAGATAGCATGAAGTGACCTTTGTTCCTTCTAACAGTAGTCTTTGCACCCCCCCCATCCCAGATAGCAGCACTAGTTGACCATTACCCCTCCCCCCCCATAGTAGCCTTTGCTCCCCCAGATTTTATAGTTGCATCAGGTGGCCTTTGTTCTTTCCTCCAGATAGTAACCACCACTACAGTATATCTACGTCCTTTGTGACTTTATCTAAGCCACAAGTATGTAGATATACATCTTTTAGCTGAAGCACAGCTGTGCATGATTGGGCATTGCTTCTGTGCAAAACCACTGGCACTATCTGCTGCAGCACTTATTGGTGAAAGCGAATATATGTTCCCTGAGCCAATAAGATTGATTTTATTATTAAAAATCCTTTTATTTCCTTAGTTCATAGTGAAAAATGCACACTGTAGCATTATTTCAGAATCAAATATCTTTACCATAAATTGTGACATTAACGTAATTTACGTTTTGTGATAAACGGTAAGAATAGCCAAACCAAATGTGTGGTTTTTATCTACAACACCACTGTATTTTTACCGATTTTTAAACTGGAATTGGTAAAGCTGAGAAATAATGTGTTTTCTCTATTTTTTCTCTTTCCTATTAAAATGCATAGAAAAGAAAATTGTTAGAGGGAAAAAATGCCATGCAATGAAAGCCTAGTTATTCTTGAAAAAAACGAAATATATTTAATTTAGGTGTCATAAGTAGGGATAAAGTTATTGCTTTTTAAATATGGACGTAGCTAAAATGTCAAAACTGCTCTGGTCCATAAGGGGGAAACAAGGTCTGGATGCAAAGTGGTTAAGTGACTTTTGTCCCGTCCCCCCCACTTCTCCCCAAGTAACAGTATTAGGCAGCCATTGTTGTTACTCCCTTCCCCCCCCCCGTACCAGCATTGGGGTACATTTGTCCCCACAGATAGCATTATGGTGTCTACTTCGGCCCTGATTTACAGCAGAGTTGAAAGTGCTGTTGTCCCTGGTTACTGTGAGGCATTTTCCTTTAAATACCTGAATAATGAAGATTATTTCTTATGGAAAGTTTTTCTCCTAGGGAAATTGTAAAGACACTTTAAAGGGGGAACTGAAGTAAGAGGTATACGGAGGCTGCCATATTTATTTCATTTTAATCAATACCAGTTGCCTGGCAGCCCTGCTGCTCTATTTCTCTGCAGTAGTATCTGAATAACACCAGAAACAAGCATGCAGCTAGTCTTGTCAGATCTGACTTTAAAGTCTGAAACACCTGATCTGCTGCATGCTTGTTCAGGGGCTATGGCTAATAGTATTAGAGGCAGAGCATCAGCAGGGCTGCCAGGCAACTGGTATTGCCTAAAAGGAAATAAACATGACAGCCTCCATATACCTCTCTCTTCAGTTTCCCTTTAAAGGCTGTAGAGATATTTTTGTTTAGGCCCGAGTTGTTCTTTAATACAGGGTATAGCTTTCCCGATTATCACCAGTTCACTGGGTCCCGCTGAAATGAACTACAGCCCGGACGGCTGGCGGAGACGTATTTTACTGCTCGCTAATTGCCCGGAAAGCGGATGATTTAACCCGTCAGCGAGGAATTACAATTCAGCTATCATTCCCCCAATTTATTTTGTAACTTAGTAACAGATTAGAAGCTTTGATGGAGCCCGATTTCCCTCGGCGGGTACGAGCGCCGCCGCGTCCACGGCGGAAGAAAGAAAGAAAAAAATTCACCCAGCGCTTTCATCTGCATCTCATATTTTCCTGGGAGATACAGACCTTCAAAATACCACAGAGAAAAAGGTTGCTAAGGGCGCCAGGATGCGAGATCAATTATAGGAGTAGCTCACTCCAATTTATCATTGGGAGATAGCATCTGGGCAGATTGAACGAGTTGGCTAGTCAATACAGCAGGACATAGATAGGAGGCAGACAGTGTATGCAAAGCGGAGATAAGGGGCAGCTGCACGTCTTGCGCCGCGCTTTGAAAGCCACGCGACTGAAGCGGACGCCCGCGATATTCTATAATGAAATCGTCAAGTAAAATAATGCAATCTGGATAAGACCGGCGTGTCGGGCGTTTGGAAAAGGTGATAAATTTAGCTGTAACTTTACACAATCGCGATTAAAGGCTCGATGAATGCCCAGATCGACCATTTGATAGATCCCTCTCTGATCAAATCTGATGAATGAAATATTTTGTCATCTCAATAAAATTATCAAACCGGAAGGTTGATCGGGCCGCAATGTCAGGTAATGTTTTGCAGATTAAGGCCTCGATCACATCTAGGTAGTGCAGATGGCCGTGCGATCAAAACTGCAACGCGTACGATCGCACGCTATCTGCGCCGCTGATCCCATCCATTGACAGTGATGGGTCAGCTCTGCGCTTGCGGGCAAAATGCAGGCAGCAGTACGCAAGGGCATCATAGCGCATCGTACTGCTGCGCAGTGCTTTTGATGTGAATGGCAGAAGGGCTGTATATGCCTTTCTGCCATTTTTGCGTGTCACCACGTCATATGCGCTTCCAAATGCGCATAGTGAACGAGGCCTAAGGTGAAATGGAGCCCTAAGCATGTATCAACTTTGGGCCCACCCTTAAGGCTAGTTACACACCAGGACATTGCGTTTAAGGGACGTTATAGGGCACACAACGTGCCCCTAACGCAACGCCTGGTGCTCTCTGGTGTGGACGTCGGAGTGAGCCGCGTTGTGCAGCTCACTCTGGCGTCCGTGATGCGTACTCTTGGACGCATGCGGCATCACGTGGTCCCGCCCGGCCAATCGCCGCACAGAGCGGCCGCTCCAGGAAGTAAACACTGCACGTCACTGAGTGCAGTGAATATTAATTAGCCATGTGCCCGGCCGCTCTCCCCTCCTCCCCAACATGACTGAGCATTTGCAAACAGTCTAACGCGGCTTAGCCGCGTAGAACGCACAGCATGCAGCACTTTGCTGCGTTACATGTAACGCAACGTGGGCAGTGTGAACAGCCCACTTGTGTTACATTGCTGTGCGTTGGGGGAGCGTTACAGGCTGCACTAACGTGCGCCTGTAACGTCCCTGTGTGCAAGAAGCCTAAAGCATAAATAAAACAATAAAAGATACTTATCTAAGAAGAGCGAAGTCTCTGTGTCCCATACAGCCTCCCCATTCCTCTCCTTATCCCCTCGTTACCCCACAGGCTCGTCCGTTCAAATCTCCCGCCGTGGGAGGTTTCGGAAGTCTTCAGGAGCCCGAGTGCTCCCGAAGACAGGCAGCTCTGTACTGCACACGCGAGATTGCGCAAGAGAGGTTGCTTGCGCGTGTGCAGTATGGGAGCGGCAGTGCTCCTGAAGACTTTCAAAGCCCACCCCCAGCAGAAGAGGGCAGTGTCTAACCCATGGGTCAGAGACTGCTAACGGGGGAACCCAGCGCAGGAACGATGGGACGAGGAGAGGAATGGGAACACTCTGTAGGACCCAGAGCCTTTCCTCTTCTTAGGAAAATATCTGTTTTTTTATTGGTTTTGGCTTCAGACTCCTATCAAAAAATGCTGAAAAACCTCTTACTGACCATTAGAGAGAGATGTAAGAACACACAGTGCATCATGGTTGTTGCCTTGTGACTTTATGTGCCTGTGATGGCTGATTATCAACAGAGAATGCAGGTTTACTCAATGCATGGAGTCTAAGGGACCACCAAGATCCCCCCTGCAAGCGATGATGGGCTGCTGGCGATTTTCTCTTAACCAACAGCCCATCATCTGCCAGGCAATGTACAGGTCACAGGCCAGGATCAGGCAGGCGATAATATGTAATCAAGGGGTCATAGACCGAGGTCAGGGCTGGAGGTAATGAAAAGGTCATAGGCAGAGGGGTGAAGAACACAGAATAGCAGGCAATTTAGAGGTTTCAGGATGGGATCAGGCAGATGTCGGGGCCAGCAGATAGTGTAGAGATCACATGCCAAGGTCAGGATGGCTGAGAGGAGACAATGTAGAGTTCACCAGCCAAGGTCGGCTGGAAGATAGCAGACAATGTCGAGTTTGCAGGCCAAGGTCAGCTCGAAGATAGCAGACAATGGCCTCAATTCACTAAGCAGTTTAGACTAATCTACAGACGGTTGTTAGTCTACTGATGGTTTGGTCAGTTGCATCAAAGGGGAATTCACTATTATCAAATGTTTTAGACCTGTTTTTAGACCTGGTCTAAACCATATGGTAATTAGGTCGATAAAGCAGGGGAAATGATCAAAAGATGCAATTGACAAATGAGTAGCTATGACTGACATCCTTCTCCTCTGATGAGCTCTCCTCTGGATACAATTAAACTCCTGCATAAATAATTCAAAATGTTCCATCTTCACATCTAAAATACCTCACATAATTACTTTACCTACAGAAATCAGCTGGTCTAATCTGTCAGAAAACGTGGGCGTGGTTACTCCTTCATTGCCTTTGAATTGTGTAATTACTGAATGTTAGACCGGGTCTAAAAACAGGTCTAAAACATTACAACAAACCATCAGTAGACTAAAAACCATCTGTAGTCTATCCTAAACTGATTAGTGAATTGAGGCCAATGTCGAGGTTGCAGGCCAAGGCTGGCTGGTAGATTGACACTATCCAGTAATGGCTGGATAGTGTACTCAATAAACTGCATCACATCTAATATAGGAGACCAGGGATTGAATATTGACTGTTCCTATTCAGTAAAAAGCCAGTAAACTATTCAGTAAGATGTCCTTGGGCAAGACTCCCCTCCCCAACACTGCTACTGCATACGCGCCCCTAGAAGCTTATTAACCTTCCTGGCGGTAAGCCCGAGCTGAGCTTGGGCTATGCCGCCGGAAGGCACCGCTCAGGCCCCGCTGGGCCGATTTGCATAATTTTTTTTTTGCTACACGCAGCTAGCACTTCGCTAGCTGCGTGTTCAATCCAATCGCTGCCGCTACCCGCCGATCCGCTGCGCCCCATCCCCCCCAGACCCTGTGCGCTGTGCCAGGCAGAGCTGTGGGGTGGATCGGAGTCCCCTTTGACATCATGACGTCATCCCGCCCGTCGCCATGGCCCCTCCAGGGCTTTGAACGGGATCTCCTGATCTCCCAGGGCTGGGGGCTATCATGTAGCGAGACCTTGAAAAAAAAACAAAAAAAACACGGCTTTGCTGCCCCCTGGCGGATTTTGATAAACCGCCAGGAGGGTTAATATTGTAAAAATCTCAGCATTTTTTTTTTCAGTTTAATTGGGTCCTTAGGGTTTCAGACACTTGTGATACTAGAATATCAGCAGGATAGCCAGGCAAGTGCCATTGTTTAAAAGGAAATAAATATGGCAGCCTCCATATCACTTTCGCCTCGTTTCACTTTAAGAAGAAGGAATGTCGACCCTTGGGCTAGGATTTGCCATTTATTTTTATATGATATGGAAAGGAGATCCATACAAGGTGAGTAACCCCTGACTAACCCTTTAAACTGATCAAACTGAAGAAGAAACACTTTCAGATGAAAAAGCAGCGAGAAATAGTCTTTTAGTCTATTTTTTCTCTTTTTTTACTGGAGGGGAAATGCGAGTCCGCTATTGATTTATACGCCCTTAATTGTCACCACTTCTCTCCGTATATCATGCAGATGGCTGGCAGTGGAAGTGCAAGGAGGGATCCCCGCAAGGCATTTCTGCTTCTTCCTCGTCTCTCGCGGTCACACTCGCTAAGCTCGCATTTGCAAAGTCAGAAACCGAACAGCATTGCTTCTCTCTCTCCTCCTCCTCTTCGGTCACGCAGAGTTCTTCGCAGAAGCCGTCCTCCGCCGCCCGTGTCCAGCGCGGCCATTTACAGTTTCGGAATGTTCGCCGGAAGAGGGGATTTTAATAAAAAGAACCAAAACGAGAGCGCCGGAAGAATGCACACGTCATGGAAGGAATGACTAAAACGGCGTCTCTCGTCAGTATTCCGCCGGTGTGTGTCGCCGGTTTCGCCGTCTCCGCGTGTCATTAGCGCAGCAGCAATGTTCTCTGTTGTTAATGGGAGAGCTCAGTCGGGAATTCAATCCCTGCGGTGCGTTTAATTGTCCCGCCGCCGTATTTCACCTGAGCGTCCCCAATTTAACCCCTCGCATGCTGAAAAAGCAAGCGCCGTAGCAGCCAAACAGGCCTTATATCACCTCTGCGCTATCCCCTGGAGAGAAAAATACGGCAGATAAACCTGTGTTTTTTATTTTTTCACCTTGATATAAGCATGTTTGAAAACTGAATTTCCTTTTATATTTTCTTTTAGGCTGGCAGTGTAGGCCTTTGCCTTAGGGCTGCCTGTTTGTAGCAAATGGCGCTCAATTATTTTGCCTTCAATCCATCTCAACACACACACACACACACACACACACACACACACACACACACACACACACACACACACACACACACACACACACACACACACACACACACACACACACACACACACACACACACACACACACACACACACACACACACACACACACACACACACACACACACACACACACACACACACACACACACACACACACACACACACACACACACACACACACACTTTCCAGAGTCATACATGCACAGCAATAAACTGCAGCTTGCCTGCACAGCAAAGAAACCAGAGGGCACATAGAGAGGAGGTGGGGCTAGCAGAGAACAGTGCATGTTTAATTAAGCACACACAGACTAACAGCAGGCAAGCTCTGTGCTCCATGAGTCAGGCAGCAGAGCAGAAGGGGAGACTGAAAAAGATCAGCTTAGTGCAGAGCTGATGCTGCCCCCTACAGTCTGCTGCCTTGAATCACATGATTCACCCTGCTTCATGGTAGGGCTGTCCCTGATTGGAGATTTCATATTCCTAGGTGTAATCCCTTTGTAAATAGGATTGTTCCTTTATCCAGAATAAGTTGTTGAAGCATCTACAGTCCACAAAGGGTTACTGCATTTTAGTAAACAAATTTGTATGACGTACACCATCACTGTACACGTCAATTTGAATCTGAATGCCATTAACCTCTTAAGGACCACAGGCTTAACCCCCCACCCCTTAAAGACCAGTCGATTTTCACAAACACCGCACAACTCAGCGTACAATTGATACCCCCGCCCCTTTTCTGCCCACCAACAGAGCTTTCTGTTGGTGGGCTCTAATTGCTGCTGCCCAGTTTGTTTATTTGTAAATATTTATGTGTTTATTTTTTTTTAATATTCTTCCCTATTTATTTTATTATTATTTTTTACCCAATCCTGTTTACCTCCCCTAGCCAGTCTATGACAGCGATGGGCTGTCATAGGCTTCAGCCTATGAGAGCGATCACTCTCCTGCCTCCCACAGGGGACAGCCGTGTCACACGGCTGTCCCCAGTAAAGCGCTGCCTTAGATCGCAGCGCTGTACAGTCTGTACAGTGTGTTCGGAGTCTAGCAGCCGCTGGGAGGCTGATGACGGAGTGGAGGGATGCGTGCGCATCGGCACGCGCAATCCCCTGCAATCTCTGCCCCCAGGACTGCACGCCGATTGGTATTAGGCGGTCCTGGGGCTGCCGCTGCATCCACGCCAATTGGCGTGGACCGGTCGTTAAGGCCTCATTCACAGTGCGACGTTAAAGTTGCACGTTAGAAAATGTTTTCACGTGGACAAACGCACAGCAATACTAAGTCTGTGCGACATTCACAGTGCACACGTTGTGTTTGTGTGTAACGTGTAGCGTTATTAGAAAGTGTTGCATGCTGTGCGTTATACACGTTATTAACTGTGGTGGACTGTTTGCACATGCTCAGTAATGACCTGGATGTCACCTATACTTAGCTATCTATACTAAAGGAACCTATACCTAGCCACCTATACTTAGCTATCTGTATGAGGAGCAACTATACTTGGCTAGATAAACTGGGGGCACCTATACCTAGCTTGCCTGTACTGAAGGCACCTTTACCTAGCTACCTATACCGGGGGGGGGGGGGGGGGGGAACGATACCTGGCTACCACCTATGCCTGGCTAACTACACTGGGGGCACCTATACCTAGCTTACCTATACTGACGGCACCTTTACCTAGCTACCTATACCGGGGGGGGGGGGGGGGGGGGAACGATACCTCTATGCCTGGCTAACTATACTGGGGGCAACTATACCTTCCTACCTATGCCTGGCTACCTATACTGGAGGTTATTATGCCACGGATCACACAATTTTGTACAGGATTCGTGAGATTCAAAAGGTTCGAGATTTTTGATAACCTTTTTAGATTTGGATTAAAAAAATAGTGGATTCGTCCCACCTCTTTTTTTTAACAGATTCTCTTTAAGGCTCCTCTTTAATTGTTTCTCTTTAAGGCTATAATCGTGCTGTATACTTGAATGGCAGTATGCGTACATTAGGGAGTACTTAAACTGTCAATCCATGATATACATCATAGGAAGATTTGAGCTTAAAAATTAGGTATTTTCATTTTTTTAAAAGCACAAAGCTTTCATATGCAATTATGAGTACGCTAAAGAAGTATATACTGTATGCCTCAAACGGCATCTGACTCAGTGGGCCTGATTCACAAAGCGGTGATAACTCAGTTATCACGCCTAACAGACTTTAGGCGTGATAACCTTTGCACCGCTGAGATAGCACCGATTTGTGCTCTTCATCGCGCACAAAGTTTTGCGCGCGCAATCACGCAACTCCGTGCGCAGCTCCCATAGGGTTTGATGGGCTCATCGCGCGCATTGCACTGTGCGTCTCGCAATTGCGCGCACAAAACTTTGCGCTGAAAATTCGCGTGAGTTTCTTCTTATCATGCCTAAACTGAGTTTAGGCGTGATAAAGGGCTTTTCACTGGCGTGCTAACACTTTGCACCACTTTGTGAATCAGGCCCAGTTACTGCCAACCGGGAGTACTTGGTGAACATAAATGGGTACACCCTGTAAAAATGTTGAGAAACACTAAGAAACCACTGCATCTGGATGGATGCCTGGCCTACTGGGTTATAAAGGAACAAATTGTGTGGTTTTCTCCACTGTCCGGAAGTGGTACATTATACTGTTATTTTTGTAGATCTGTGATAATACCAACTTTAGCATATCAAACATGGACTGAATAGCATAACAGTGATATTGCAAGGGCTACTGTTTGTGATAATTAGCAATATTGTACTAGCGGCAATCCCATGCACCCCTTTTTTAGGCGCCTTTTTTTCCATGTATGCTTTTTTTGCCAGTCTGTGTAAACACAGTGGCGTAGCAATAGGGGGTGCAGAGGTTGCGACCGCATCAGAGCCCTTGGGCCAGAGGGGCCCCAAGGGTCCCCAAGGGTCCCTCCCTCAAGCACAATATTGGCTCTCTTTTGGTCCTGTGCTGGTAATAATCACGTCTATATACCGTATATACTGGCGTATAAGACGACTTTTTAACCCTGAAAAATCATCTGAAAAGTCGGGGGTTGTCTTATACGCCGAGTGTCAGAATGTCAGGTCTGGTCAGGGTGCCGTGTGTCAGGCAGAACTGTAATTACCTTATGCTGCAGTCATCCGGTAATAAGAAAGATAGATCGCATTCTCCGTTTAAAAAATAACTTGTTGTAACAGCTTCTTGCGAGCAGCCACTCGCACGGGTAGCAATGCAGCTTCCGGCGTCACCTGACTTGTGACGTGTGTGCTCCACAATACAACCCGGCAATCTCTTCCGGCGTGAGCCTCATCAGTGGAGCGCACACGTCACCAGTCAAGGGACGCAGGAAGCTGAACTGCTACCCGTGCGAGCGGCTGCTCGCAAGAAGCTGTTACAACAAGTTATTTTTTAAACTGAGAACGCGATTTATCTTTCTTATTACCGGAAGACTGCAGCATAAGGTAATTACAGCTCTGCCTGATACCCGGCACCCTGACACTCCTACTATGGGATAGTCTTATATGGCGAGCATACCCCAACCTCTACATTTTAACTGGCAAAGTTCGGGGGTCGTCTTATACGCCCAGTCGCCTTATACGCCAGCATATACGGTATGCTTTAAATAGTAGTAATCATTAACACACTGCTCCCATCCCCTTCTTGCACTGACACTGTAGTTGCCATTGGCAGGTTTTGGTGCGCCTAATCAATTGTTATGTATATAGTGTTTGGCGGGCCCCATGTAAAACTTGCAGTGGGGCCCATAGCTCCTTAGCTACGCCACTGTATATACATATGTATGTTACCTCTGCATTTCCCTTTTTGTGAATGCCCGTCACTGTGTGCCTCTGTTGTGGTTGCATCAGCTGTGACTTCTCATCAGTGACATCCTGGACCCTTACAACAATGGCATTCCCATCTGTGGGACACAGAGGCCACCGAACGGGTCACCCCAGGCTGAGTAAGCCGGGGCATTCCTTGATGTGTACCGCAAAATCTTGTGTGACGGAAATGTCAGACATAACCCTCCTGTGATATAAACATTCATCCGCCTGTGAAGTCTAATCCCGGCGTCACTCTTAAATGTCACCTTCTTGTCTAGGTCACCAGCAGGGCCGGGCCAAGGCATAGGCTGGAGAGGCTCCAGCCTCAGGGCGCAGTGTAGGAGGGGGCGCACAATTCATTCAGCTGTCATTCCTAATTGTGTATGAAGCAGAAAGAAATAAGAAAAGGGGATACATAGCAGTGACTGCAAGCCAGATTACTAGATATTAAGGTGTTGGGGAGGTTGTGGGCCCCGTGGCACCTCTTAGTCTAATAGCAATCAGTGTGTGATGGCTGGGGTGGGAGGGATGGAGGGGCGCACTTTGGTGTCTCCGCCTTGGGTGCTGGAGGACCTTGTCCCGG
This sequence comes from Hyperolius riggenbachi, assembly GCF_040937935.1. Taxonomy (NCBI): domain Eukaryota; kingdom Metazoa; phylum Chordata; class Amphibia; order Anura; family Hyperoliidae; genus Hyperolius; species Hyperolius riggenbachi. The sequence continues at coordinate 216,673,615 of NC_090656.1, forward strand.
CTCTGGTCACCAGATCTGAATTATGCAGCTTGCCGGAGATACAGTGTAATTGGGTGCGGGGAGGAATTCAGTTCCCCCTCTACGGTGTAAAGCTGGCTATACTCTGAAAGTGCCCATTAATGGTTCAATTTTTAGTGGAAAAAATAAATATAAGTAATTTAAACAGAATGTGCAGCTGAGGATTGGAGGCCCTGGAATAGCAGCTATAAGGGGTAATTATTGGGCACTGGAGGCTCCAGTTTGTCTATGGTGTACGGTGCTCGGCTACGGTGAATGTGGTACTTACTGTGAGGATAGCCATGGTGGAGTTTGGCCTCCCTACTCCGGGAAGTTGCTGTGACTGTGGCGTTAGCGGCAGTGGAGTTCAGCTATAGTGTAGCCAAAATCTGGTTAACGATGCTGGATAGTGGCGGTGTTAGTGATAAGCGTATGTAAGAGGAGGTTAGTGTTAGGCATACGTAGGGGGAGGTTAATGGTTAGTGTTAGGCATAGGTAGGGAGGGTTAGTGTTATGCCTCACACTAACCACCCCCCTACCTATGCCTAACACTAACCCTCCCTACCTATGCCTAACACTAACCATTAACCTCCCCCTACGTATGCCTAAAAGGTAGGGAGAGTTAATGTTAGGCATAGGTAGGGGGTAGGTTAGTGTTAGGCATGGGTAGGGGAGGGGGGTTAGTGTTAGGTGTAGGTGGGGGGTAGTGTTAGGCATAGGTAGTGGGGGGTTGATGTTAGGCATAGGTAGGGGGAGTTTACTGTCAGGAGCAGGTGTGGGGAGGTTAGTGTTAGGCATAGGTGGGGTAGGATAGTGGTACGAATAGGTAGGAGGAGTAGGAGTGTTAGGCATAGATAGGGAAAGGATACTGTTAGGTGTATGTAGGGGGTATATTGTTATACATAGGTGTGTGTATGGATTGGGGGGGGGGGGGGTTAGTGTTAAGTGTAGATAGAGGGAGGTGAGTGTTAGACATAGATTGGGGGTGGTTAGTGTTAGAAGTAGGTAGGGTAGGTTAGTGTAAGGAGCAGGTGTGGGGAGATTAGAGTTAGGCGTAGGTAGGGCAGGTTAGTGTTAGTCGTAGATAGGAGGAGGTTAGTGTTAGGCATAGGTAGTGGGAGGTTGGTGTTAGGTGTAGGTAGGGGGGAGGTTAGTGATAAGAATAGAAAGAGGGGAGGTTAGAGGTCAGTGTTAGGTTATAAGTAATATGTATTGTATTTCTAAAGCACCAACATATTACACAGTGCTGGACAATAAATAGAGATCCATACAATATAAACAAGGGGTGACAGACAGAGAGCTATAGGGAGGGTCCCTCACTGATAACAAATTACAGCTATATAACATTTTCCTAAGCAGATAACTGGACTTCTGACTGCAAGGGATAGATGAGAATTTCAATAGTTCATGTATTTTCCCGCTGGATGCTTTAGACATTGCAATTGAGCAGACAATAAAACATTACTTTGTAAATGTTTATGCATAAAATAAAACCATGAGATGTTTATAAAAGTCATTTTTAGGAGTAGGAGGACAGATCCAATTGTCATCAGTTTATTTTCTCCTCGGGTTCACTGTAAGTACGGTTTAGCTGCAATGACCATTATTTCACAGCTGTGGTCGGGGTGTGATTTCCCACTGGCTGCTGGGAGTTCGCAGGAATCTGTGAGTCTGACTTTGCTGTAAAGTGGTCTTTGTTCGATGAAACGCTCATTAAAATGAAGCGGTGACATCTGATTGTCTCCCGACTGAAGTGTGTGTTTTTCTCCTATTTCGTTGCAGATGTTGATGAATGCGCTGCCAAAATGCATTACTGTCAAGCCAACACCGCGTGTATCAATTTACCCGGATCTTACCGCTGCGAATGTGTGCCGGGATTCACTCGTGTGGACGACTTCTCCTGCACAGGTAGGCCGAAAAGCACCAGACGAGGCTCTTTTTGCAGCTGATTGGTGTGCTGGGGTTGAGTTAATATCTGGAGAGTTTAAAGTGAGCGTCTTTTATTTTATTTTTTTTAATTGAACACATTGTTGCCTTATTTTTTTTTTTTCTGTCAATAAAGTTCCCGCTATCTTAAAGGACAACTGTAATGAGAGGAACATAGAGGCTGCCATATTTAATTCCTTTTAAGCAATACCAGTTGCCTGGCAGCCCTGCTGGTTTATTTGGTGTGTGATTCAGTAGTGTCTGAATCACACACCTGAAACACGCATGTTGCTAATCTTGTCAGGTCTGACAATAATGTCAGAAACTCCTGATCTGCTGCATGCTTGTTCAGAGTCTGTGACTAAAAGTATTACAGGGAGGACTACTAGGCAACTGGCATTGCTAAAAGAGACACTGAAGCGAAAAAAAATATATGATATAATGAATTGGTTGTGTACTATGAATAATTACTAGAAGATTAGCAGCAAAGAAAATATTTTCATATTTTTATTTTCAGGTATATAGTGTTTTTTCTAACATTGCATCATTCTATAATATGTGCAGATCACACAACACTCAGCATTCAAAATGATTCTTTCAGAGCAGTCTGTGAACTAATGACCTCTCCTCTGGCAGAGAAAAAGTAAATTGTTCACTAACAGTTGAGATAATAAAAGTCAGAAGACAGCCCTCTCCAGGACTTTGAAAGTGGTAGAGCTTAATGGCTTTTTTGCATAGAGATAACAGCTGGAGTTTCTTAACTCTTCCTGTACTGGAAACAATTAGACTGATGTATCTAATCTTAATGTTTTATTTCTTAGCTGTACTACACATACAAATCATAATATCATAATTTTTTTCTCTTCAGTGTCTCTTTAAAAAGAAGTAAATATGGCAGCCTCCATATACCTCTAACTTCAGTTATCCTTTATCTGCTTCAGGACCACCAATAGTTAAAAATACGCTGTTTTTTGGGGCTGCCTAACCCTGATGCAGCGTAGTCTTAATGCCGATGGCTCCCAAGCACTGGACGCAAAAGCTCATCCCGGCCAGCACAGATCTCCACTGTCCAAAGACAGCTGAGCTCTGTACATTGGTCAAGATCCTTTTTATGGTGCCCATACATGGTACAATTTTTTTATTAAATAATTTTGTTCAATTATTCTGTTAGATCGAATTTAAAGATTTTTCCAACGTGTCCAATAATCGTTCGTTTTTCTTGATCTAAAAAAAAAGATTATTTTCAACTTGATCATTTTGGTCGAATAAACAGGAAAATCGAATGTTTTTATTTTACCGTGTATGGGTGCCATCAATTGGCTTGTGACTACCTGATCATTGTGAGCCAATCACATTGATCAGGAGGTGGAAAAAAAAAGGCTCTGGTCCCTAAAGTGTCCCTAAGGTGGACTAATGAAAAGATTTGATACTTACCCACCCAGGGATTCCTCCAGCCCCATGAGCAGCGATGCATCATCCCAAGCGCCTCTGTTCTCCTGCTATCGGTCCCAGTTGTTAGAATTTAAGTATTATATGATTGAATTTGTAGGCATCAGTTACTTTAACTGAGGTTAGTTAAAAGACTTGATTTGCAGAGTAAACCTTTAAAGAGGATTTCTAGAAGCACTGAAGAACAGTGTGATACGGGAACTCCCAAGACTGTATCAGAGATATCCAGTGCAGAGGCCAGACAAGCTGGCGACGAACAACATAAATATGAGCCATTGTTATGAAAATATTCTCACAAGAACATTAAACACTGGCTTCTTCAGAACACGATGACTGGTGTCTGGAACATGGAGGTTTCCAAGGCATGTGCAGTAAAGACTGTGCTTGTCATGGTATCACAAGGTTTTATCAGCCAATAGCAGGCGATGAGTTAGTGATACGTCTCTGCTCAGATGATGTCACATTTAACTCTTTAGTGGTGGGTATTAAAGCAGCCGACGTGCTCCAGAGAGCAACTTCTGACTACTGCTGCTTCTTCTGATGTCTGGCTGATGACTTCCACCCTTTACTTTTATTTGTAATGTATTGTCATATTATCTAACTGTATGCTGTATATAGGCCTACGGGTTACATAGTATAGATGGAACCTAAGAGGAGACCTGGTTGCCATGCAATGGAACCAAGAGCTGCAACGCAAAGAGGACTTACTACCGAACAATTGCTTCACTGTGTAGGGATAAGCATCTCTATATCTGTTTACTAAATGAACTCCTTGAAACTGTAATGACGCCGAAGAAGTTCTATCTCCTATGCTGTTGCTGTGATGAGAGTTATCACCCTTCCTGTGATATGGTGCTAAACGAAGGTGTAGTGTTGTTGCCCATAGAAACCAACGTAGAGAAGACGCGGAGTGGCTTATCAAGTAAGATAAGTGTGTGCAAGGCAGCAAAGAAGCTGCTCAGTCACGCCAGTCGGCCAGTTCTAAATTCAGGTCCGCTTTAAGGAATTGAGAGGAAGAGGGATATATTTTAGACCTGAGACAAGCATGTGGATACTGGCTTATCCAGTCAGAAACATCGGATCTGCATGCTTGTTCAGGGTCTATGGCTAAACATATTAAGAGGCAGAAAATCAGCAGGATTGCCAGGTAATTTGCATTCAGGGGCGTAACTAAAACCCAACAGACGAGTGTGCTCCCAGCCTCAGCTTATTACACTCACTCTGTCCATCTCTGATGGAGCAGAACTGGCTTTGCAGACTTCTCCAGCATCATTGCAGTACAGAGCACTTGGGGAGGGTTAGTTAGGTTTGGGGCAGGGCGTTGTACGCAAGACCCTGCTGCACAATGAAAAGGGACTGTCTACAAATCTTTGTCTGCAAAACTTTGTATCAGTGGCTGAGCAGATGCAGTCATTAGAACAATTGTGCAGAGAGCAGAAAGTGTTTTCTCTCTGTACCCTTAGTTGTCAGTCTCTCAGGACAGGGAAAATAAACTTCTCCCCCATGAGGCCCCCTGCTGCTTCTGGGACCCGCCTGTGACTGCATCCCTTGCAGGGTCTATTGTTACGTCCCTGTGTGCATTTTTAACCTTCCTGGCGGTAAGCCCGAGCTGAGCTCGGGCTATGCCGCCGGAAGGCACCGCTCAGGCCCCGCTGGGCCGATTTGCATAATTTTTTTTTCCTGCACGCAGCTAGCACTTTGCTAGCTGCGTGCAGTGCCCGATCGCCGCCGCTACCCGCCGATCCGCCGCTATCCGTCGCGCTGCAGCCGCCCCCCCCCCCCCCAGACCCCGTGCGCTGCCTGGCCAATCAGTGCCAGGCAGCTCTATGGGGTGGATCGGAATCCCCTATGACGTCACGACGTCGTTGACGTCGGTGACGTCATCCCGCCCCGTCGCCATGGCGACGGGGGAAGCCCTCCAGGAGATCCCGTTCTTTGAACGGGATCTCCTGATCGCCGATCGCCGGCGGCTATCATGTAGCGAGACTTTGTCTCGCTACATGAAAAAAAAAAAATTTAAAAAAAGATTTGCTGCCCCCTGGCGATTTTTTAGCAAACCGCCAGGAGGGTTAAAAGGAAATTAAATGAATATGGCAGCCTCCATATCCCTCTCATTTCAGGTGTCCTTTGACTACATTTGCTAAGAATTGCAAACTGAAACTGATTGTAGTTTCAGGCCAAGCAGTCAGTCACTGGATTAGTGCAGGTGGGGTCCTACTCTGTGCAGCTATGAACCCTTTTCAATCACTGTCAGACTTGATTGGATAACAGATATCCCCCCCACCTCCTGATGTAGCACATAGTCCGGCAAGGAGCATAATGGCTGCCGCTAGGGGTACTGTTGCCAGATATAATCTGACATGGCGTGAGCCCTTTCAGATCAGAGTGTCTTACTAAGTCACAAATCATGTATTACACCAGCATGCATCACAAATGGATTGAAAGGGGTTAAGTCTCACAAGAAGGTGAATTTATCATCTGTGCACCAAAGATGGACCTGTTGCCGTGGTTGCAAAGAAGTGTAATCCTGTTGGTTTTTAAAGCCTTTATCTGGCTGCAGATTGAATTATAAAGGTGTGGTTTTTACATGCTTGGTCAGTTTCATGGTGTGGTTGCATTTGCATTTTTCTGACGGTTTGTAGAAAGAAACCCCAAACATTGTACAAATGCAGCACGTTTGCTTTTTGGGTAACATCAAATCGCATTAGTGGAAAAAGGTCACCACAATAGCGATCAAAGAATTTGCCGCTGGACAGACGTGTTCCAAAAAACAAAATGCCTGCAGTTGAAGATGGCCCTTATTCACATTAAAGCAGCAGGGACAGCCATACTATCCCAGGACAAAACAAAAACATTTATCAGTAGATAAATACTTGTTCTACTTACATAACATATGTATTTTGTACTGGCAATGTTTTGTGTTTTAAGTGAATTTTATATAGTTAATAAAGAGAAAACTGTTCCAGGGATTTTTCATCTGTACTGCCTCTGACTGAAGCCAATCCTGATGTCATTTCCTCCTTTACTTTTTTTCTTGAAATGGTGTATGCATTGCCAGCCCTTCTCCCCACTGAGCTCTGTAATAAAATTGCACTGTCCTATCTAGCTTGCTTTGTAAACACATGTGAGCACAGCATAGATCCTATTTCAGCAGCTTCTGCAGAGGGGTGAGGTGTATTTCCCTTCTCAGCCTCGTGTCACACTGAACTGCCCTAAGACAATCAGTGAGGAGCAGGAATGTGGGAGGTGAGATATCAAGCTTCCCTCTCCCTGTCAATGTACCAGAATACAGCCAGGCTGACTGAGATAAGATTCATTACAGCAGACACATTTCTGATTATATTTGAATGCTTGCAATGCAGGGACAGGATGTAGACTGCATAATAAACACAGAGCAGTGAGTAAATGGAATTATGGCTGACATTCCTGCTTTAAACCTCAAAATGACCTCTGCAGCGCGATGTATGCTTATGACAATTTTACAATGAAAGTGGAGTCCTACTTTAAGAACATTGAACGGCCCCCACAGAACCAGCAGTGAAAATAACAGCCTGATTGCCCCCCCTCCCCTTGTCTCATGCCCCCCCCCCCAGACATGGTGCCATGTTCAGCGGCTGCCGGCCCTTCTGTTTTCCTACAGTGTGTTGTGCAGGGATGCCAAGTGCCTAAAGGGATTCTGCGATTAGCTACGCAGCTCCTAAACTATGTTTTCTTCTTCTTTTTAATTGTGTGAACTCAGTTTAATGCTTTCTGGAGGGAATGCTGTTTATTTAGATCCATTACGTTTCTCAGATCCAGCGGTGTAAGTGAATGTTTTTCTTTTCTCGATCACACATCGGTTTGCAGGTCAAGCGCACACAGACCTTTGTGTTTTGATTCATTTTAATTTATCATGTCTCGACTCAATTAGGGAATGGGGAACTGGCTTTGCATTTAAGCCAACCTGCAATCAAGTTGAAGGCAAAATTCTGGGTTCACTAGCCCAAACTGATGAACTGACATCTAAAGGACTCAATGCCCAGGGTGGTCTATCTGTTCAATTTACATCCAAAGGTTTAAGTGTTCAAAGTCAAACTGATCACCTGATATTCAAAAGTCTCTGTGCACAAGGCCAAACTGATCAACTGTCAGGCAAAGGTCTCAGTGTACATAGCCGAACCAACTAACTGATATCCAGAAGTCTCTATGCACAAGGTCAAACTGATCAACTGACATGCAAAGGTCTTAAAGTGTGCAAGGCAAAATGATTAACTGATATCCAAGGGTCACCATGCACAATGCATAACTGATCAACTGACATCCAAAGGTCTCTGTGCACAAAGCAAACATGATCAACTGACATCCAAATGTCTATGTGCTGAAAGCCAAACTGATAAACTGACATCCAAAGGTCTCTATGCTTAAAGAAAACCTGAACTGAACATTAAATGTCAAAATAAACATACACAAGTCATACTTGCCTCCTGTGTAGTCTACTCCTCAATCTATTTTTCCTCTCCTGCGTCCTGTTTGTTCACTGTGATCAATGGAATTCTCCGTCCTCCATTTTGAAAATGGCTATTACCCTATAACAGCTTCCTGGTCAGCACACTGTTAAACTGTAACATCGCCCACTTGAGCCATAGGGAAACATGGACACATCAGTTCTCCTCTCAGCTGCAACTGACAGCAACTGATATATAACTGACAGCAACTGATATATTTCAACTCTGACAACATGTTGTCAGAATTGGAAGGGATCATTGTCAGAAGAAAATGGTGAGCTTCTGAGAGGAACTGATGGCAATGTAACTATGTAATGTTCATTTGAAGTTACCTCATGTGTTTATTTTAAATAATTTTACTCAGTACAGGTTCTCTTTAAGGCCTAACTGATGAACAGCCAAATGTCTATGTGCACAAGGCCAATCCGATCAACTGACATCTAAATGTCTGTGTGCACAAGGCCTAAATGTTGAACTAATGCATTCAAAGATTTACTCATCCAGGCACCACTGTTATCCTTACAGCTGAGTTAAAAGCCGGGGTCTTAGTTCACAGAAGAATGCATTCTTTTGCTTAGTCACCTACACTGCGCAGAAGTACTAAGGTAAATGTAGGTGTCCAAACTTTACCTGGGTACTTCTGCGCAGTGTAGGCGACGAAGCAAAAGAATGCATTCTTCTGTGAACTAAGACCTCGGCTTTTAACTTAGCTGTAGGTATAACAGTGGTGCCTGGATGAGTGAATCTGTGAATGCATTTGTTTGAACATTTGCATGCGAGTGTGCGAAGGGTTAATTGTTTTCTGCTATTCATCTTGCCACACCCCCTTCAGCACCTCCCTTTACTTAATAACTTGTTTAATGTCCTAATTAGAGGCAATGTGCCTGGATATATGTGTTTTTTTTTTCTCTTCTAACTGTTGAACTGACATCCAAAGGTCCCTGTGCACAAGGCCTAACTGTTGAACTGACATCCGAAGGTCCCTGTGCACAAGGCCAAACATGGGGTTTAGTACCTTTGTGTTGGGACAGCAGGGATGCAAAGATGCTAAAAATGGTAAAAGCCTAGATGGCGTTTGAGACTTCCACAGGTAATTGGGGGGAAATGACTTCTGATGATAAGTTGTACTTCTCCGAGCCCAGCCGTACTTACCCGATCCATCAAGTGGTTGAAACCGCAAATCACTCCATCAGCTCGGCGCCGTAATCTCTCTGTTTTTATCTATAGTCCATTCCCTAACAAAATGTCACTCAGCCTATTCATAAATCCACCTCTAATAATGTTAGGATTATGTACCCCCAGCCTGCCATAATGGAGCTATAATAATGTTGAGATTTGATGTGACATATACATTTTAAAATCGCAGTGCTGAGTGCTTCCTTTCCCCGCTGTTATTTAAGGGGCCCTCCGCAGAAAATCCAAAATCCACTACGTTTTTATGACTCCTTATCCACCATCTGCTTCCTTCCTAAGATCCAGTCCTCACTGTCTCCCCCCCCCCCCCCCTTTATTTTTTGCTTTATTTTCTGCCACTGGGTCGCATTTGCAGTCAGTTGAAACCATATAAGAGAAAAGATAATGATCGCAACATCGTTTTTCTTTTTTTGCGGAGAACTTTACTTAAAATGAAAGGAAAAAAAGAACGCTGGCAGTAATGTAAATGTAACATCGTAATCTAATGCGCTGGCATAATGGCAGGTGGCTGCCGAGAAAGCTCTGCGTGATTTAAAGCCGTATTCCGGTTAACCCTTCAGCGTTATATGAGCAGGCAATGTGTATAGCGGTGACAGTGACGTCACTCTAGATTATCAGCTGTTTGCATAGTATAGTCGCTTGTACAGATGCAGATTTATTATTGTATTGTAACAGGAGCAGGAGCAGCAGGAGCAATAGCAACATTAGAAGGAGCAGCAGCAGGAGCATTGGCAGGAGCTCACCCATAAACGTGCAAAAAACATAAAAGTAGATGTCGTCTACTTATATGCTTTTTTGCACGTTTATCAGTGTTTATGTCATTCTTCTCCTTGCCTTGACAAAGGGGACCCCTAGTGGCCCCGAAACGATCGTCAGCCTTGCAGGTCTGACATCTAGTTGCACATGTATGTGATGGGACAATAAATTGTGTACCTATTGTTCCTCAAGCCTGTGTGCGGACTCTTCTTCATAACCTTGTTTTAAAAAAAGGAAACGCAAAATGCTCTCCAGTGTGCCAGCCTGGGCCCTAAATAGTGGATCCATCTAAAAATGGCGCCTGCGAATAATGGCGCACAGTGTTGCCGCTAATCCGTTTGCCGCTTATCGCTATTTAACGTTAAAGCCTTATTGTTATTTAACGTTAAAGCCTTATTGTTATTTAACGTTAAAGCCTTATTGTTATTTAGCGTTAACACACAGAACCCTTTCTGCACCTATCCCTAAACCCCCCTGGTGGTGCCTAACCCTAGCCACCCCCCTAGTGGTGCCTAACCCTAACCACCCCCCTAGTGGTGCCAAACCCTAACTACCCCCCTGGTGGTGCCTAACCCTAACTACCCCCCTGGTGGTGCCTAACCCTAGCCACCCCCCTGGTGGTGCCTAACCCTAAGACCCCCCTGGTGGTGCCTAACCCTAAGACCCCCCTGGTGGTGCCTAACCCTAAGACCCCCCCCTGGTGGTGCCTAACCCTAAGACCCCCCTGGTGGTGCCTAACCCTAACCTTGACAGTGTTACATTAAATCCATGCACCGTTTTGCAGTTGAATAACGTCTGCAGTTTGGCTTATGTAGGGCGCTATTGATAAATAACGTAACTGTGGGCAATAACGTCTACTGTTTCGCAAATGAATGGCACTATTGATAAATAACGTTAGTGTGTGTCACTATTGATAAATAACGTTAGTGTGTGCCATTTTTTTTCTTTTTTCCCTGTGCGCCATTATTATGCAGTACTAACGATAAATAGCGATAAGCGTATCTTTTTAATGCGGCGCCATTTTTATGCATAGGCGCTGTGCGCCATTATTCACTGATCCCCTAAATAGTAGTATCAGCCCTTCTAGTGAACACTATACTCTGGCCTTATTTCTTTAAGGGCTCTTTTCCATGAGCAGTTGAACTGTGTGCTAAGCAAGCAGTTACCAGGCAGCAGTGAGCAGTTACCAGGCAACAGTGAGCAGTTGCCAGGCAGCAGCAAGCAGTTGTGAGAGTTTGAGAGGCTTTTCACTACCTATCAACTGGTCATGGAAAAGAGGCCTAAGTATTGACTGGTTAGATCTTCTGGCAGTCCAGGGAACTCTCAGTAGCTTTCTCCACACCCACAATTCAAAAGCATTAATTTTCTACACATGGCCTTATTAAGACCTCGTTCACATTGCGTTTGGCTCGCGTGTCCGTCCGTGGTGGGCTTTTTTTTGCATTTTTTAAAGCATTTCCGGTGATTTTCTGCATGTTCGCTTGTTTTTGTCTGCGCTTTTGTAAGTGCTTTTGCAGAGCGCTTCCGTCTTTTGATCCGGAAAAAAAATCCAAAAACAATAAATACAATGTATTTTTTTTAAAACAACGCTCACACAATCGCTTGCCAAAGTGATTTTGTGAGCGTTTTGCATTTTTCCTATACCTTCCATTGAGGCAAATCTCCTCAAAAATGGCCCAAGCACCGCAAACGATCGCAAACGAACCGCTCAGATATGAACTCTCTCATAGAGAATCATTGCACAAGCGTTTTTAGGGCGATTTTAAAAATCGCCTGCGCTTAAATTTTTACAAAAATGCCTATAATGTGAACAAGGCCTAAGGGTCCATTTCCACAGACAGTTGAACTCGGTGCTCCGCAGGCAGTTGCCAGGCAGCAGTGAGCAGTTGCCAGACAGCAGTGAGCAGTTAGCAGGCAGCAAGCAGTTGTGAGCGTTTGCGAGGCATTTCACTGCCTATCAACTGCTGTGGAAAAGAGGCCTTATAGTCTAACTTTCACAGCCATGTGTTACTACGGGGATAGCCATAGCATTAACTATCCCGATCTTTCTTGGTAAAGGGACAACTCTATCCTGTAATATTTTGTCCAAACTTGCCATGAATTTCCCCCCAAATAACTAGTGTCTCTTAATTTCACAGCTGCAGTCATCATCTGCAGAATTTTGAGCTTCATGGCAAAGGGTGGGAATACTTACCATATATCCTCGAATAGACCATAAGTTGACCTTGTATATTAAGTCGACTCTAATCTTTGAGCCTCTTAACCTCCCTGGCGGTATGATTATTTCCAGATTTTGTTTTCCAAAAGTGGTGCCCTTTTTTCACATCCTTTCAGACCATAAAAACCATACCACTAGATAGATCTGCGCCCGCAGCCCTGCACATTTCACACCTCAGATGGTTCAAACTGTGGGTTACCGCTTTGAGCTGCGGATTTCCATCCTGAGCCTGACTCGGGGGTTACCACTAAGGAGATTAAGCTTGAATTTTTTTATTGACTCAAGTATAAGTCTACCCAGTAAGTTAATGGCTGCACTTGGGAACCAGAAGGGAGTTAATGACTACACTGCATACAGTATTGCATCTGTGGTCCCCTCCTGTACCTTAAGTGCAGCCAATACCTCCTCCAGGCCTCCAAGTGCAGCAATTATTCACTCCCTTTTCCTGCAGCCCAGTATTTCCCCTGCCCCTTTCCTTGTTAATTGTTGTGGCCAGGACTTTCACACCTGTGTTTTCTTGGCATTTCCTTTATCAAGAAAGTATCACTTACCACTGTGTAAATTGCTGCAAATAGGAATGTCACTATTAGTACACACATCACTCGGTGTGCTCAGTGTTGCCCGTGACTCGTGTATAAGTCGACCCCTATACTTTTATTTAGCGAGTCTGACCTACATTTCTAGACCTATAGTCGAGTATATACATGTACATTTTGCTCTCTCGTTTTTTTTTATTGTTTTTTTTTTATTATTCTTAATAAATTTGCCAAAACCTCAAGTTAACTTTTTTCACGTTGTCATTATGGGCTGTTGAGTATCGAATTCTGAGGGGGGAAATATGAATGTAATACAATGTGGAATAAGGCTGTAACATAAAATGTGGAAAAAGCTATGTTCTGTGAATACTTTTTCACATATATATATATATATATAAAAAATAATAATAATAGACCTACATAGCTATATAGTCCCTTTAAAGGTTGGGGATATTGTCAGTTTTGATTGGCTGACACTGGATCCCTCTTTACCCTTGACCTACATTCATTTGTAGTATTATGCTAATATCCCCCTCAGTTCATGCTGCTCTTATGAGTTTGGCATGATAATTCTGCCATGTAAAGGAAGCCAGAATGTTAATGTTATATTCGTAGAGGGACTCTGAGCATTCCTCTCTTAATAACTCACCAATGTTTTCCTTTGGTAATAAACATGGCGCTGCATTGTGCGGATGTAACCGAGCAAAGAGTGGGGAATTGAAGGGGAATTCTGGGGTATCTACAGATTTGGAGGATCCAATTATTTATGATACTCATGTACTTATTTTTAAATTAAAACTCCATGTTCATGTAAAAATGTATCAAAAATATTTCCATTTTAGTTTGAAGCCAGCAATTAAATTCCAAAAATTAAGTAAGTTACTGAATATTTATATTATATTTTTAAGAGGCCCTTTTTAGGCTGGTTTCACACTGCTAACCAGCGTTTTAGTGTGGTGTGGTGCCAGATTTGCACCGCCAAAAATCAGCCTTACCACATTAATGTGCGGTAATCCCTATCTAGCAGGAGGCCAAGCAGGAAGTAAGGGTCTTTAGTACTCCCTTCCTGTGGCTGAAAAGACAAAGTGCGTAGAAGTGTATTGATAAAATATGCTTCCATGCATGTGCGCCGCAATGCTGCTGCGGGAATTTTTAAAATACATGCGTCGCCATAGACTTGCATGATTTGAACCAAACACACCCAGGTTTCTTGATCAAATGATCACATGGGTTAAAAAAATGAGATGCAGTTTGTAGGTATTTTGATAACCCCCCAGAAATCCCAGGCAAGATGCTAGTCTTGATATTAGTTAGGGATTAATTTGGGGGATCAATGTATATTGGATGGATCCTAGTCAAAATGAGTTTGTATTGAGTCAAATCATTTGAAAATCCATAAAAAATGTGGCTTTTATTACAACACTTTTTAAAAAAACATATGAATGCACTTTTGTTTTTGTTTTTTACATAAACCACCACTACATATATTTATAGATTTAACATATTCTGCCACAATAACAAGATCATCCAATATGGGTGACTTAGCAAAGGAAGGATGTCCCTATATGTCCACCTAGACCTTGCAAGGTCTACTAGATCAACTTTTAAGGGACATTAGTGTCCGTCTTCGCATTCTATTTAAAGAGAGTCTGAAGCGAGAATAAATCTCGCTTCAGACCTCATATATAGCAGGGGCAGGTGTGCCCCTGCTAAAACGCCGCTATCCCGCGGCTTAACGAGGGTCCCTTCACCTCCAAATCCCCCTCCGTGCAGCGGGGGAGCGCTTCCTGGTTGGGGCAGGGCTAACCGCCGCAGCCCTGCCCCACGCGCATCTGTCAGCGCGTATCTCCGCCTCTCCCCCGCCCCTCTCAGTCTTCCTTCACTGAGAGGGGCGGGGGAGAGGCGGCGATGCACCGCTGATAGACGCGACTGGAGGCAGGGCTGCCTCCAGGAGCGACCAAGTCTGCGACCAAGTGTTGCAGTGGGGGGTTTGGGGGTGAAGGGACCCCCGTTTAGCGGCGTGATAGCGGCGGTTTAGCAGGGGCACACATGCCCCTGCTAACTATAAGCTCTGAAGCGAGATTTATTCTCGCTTCAGAGTCTCTTTAAATATTAGTTGTATGCCTGCCGAGACTATAGACAATTATTCTGGACACGTTTCATGAACCATAAAGCAAGTATTGTTCACTTCTTCAGGAGTATAGTTTTTTCCCCGGCTACTTGGAAGGGAAGCAGGAGATTTGGGCGCATGAGACAAGTGGACAAAAAGGGCGCCCCATTCACTCCCATTATAAATATCGTTTAATGGGCGCCGAACAGGGAAAAAAAGGCGCCGGAGATTATTAACGTTTTACAAACGGCGCCCGGAGATTTTTAAGGTTTTATAACTGTGCTTGTGATGATTTAACTTTACAAAATGACCCCGTGACGAATAACGTTTATAAAGATACTAAATCACTATTTGTAAAACATTAATAAAACATTATTATCCAGCCCAAAAAATTATTTACATTTTTTTATTTAAATGTTTTATTTATTAATGTTTGTAAAACATTATTATCCATAGGGGGTCTTAGGTTTAGGCACCACCAGGGGGGTCTTAGGTTTAGGCACCACCAGGGGGGTCTTAGGTTTAGGCACCACCAGGAGGGTCTTAGGTTTAGGCACCACCAGGGGGGGTCTTAGGTTTAGGCACCACCAAGGGGGTCTTAGGTTTAGGCACCACCAGGGGGGTCTTAGGGTTAGGCACCACCAGGGGGGTCTTAGGTTTAGGCACCACCAGGGGGGTCTTAGGTTTAGGCACCACCAGGGGGGTCTTAGGTTTAGGCACCACCAGGGGGGTCTTAGGTTTAGGCACCACCAGGGGGTCTAGGGGTTAGGGATAGGTACAGGGAGGGTTTTAAACAAACGTAATTATACGTTTCAGTTTAGAAACAGGGAAGATTAACGTTTTAAGAATTGCCGATTTCATACACATTATTTAATGATTTATAAATTCTTAAAACACTATTTGTAAACGAAATTCTACACAATATTTTTATAGACGATAAAACTGCTTATCGTTTACACCACGCGCCCTTTTTTCCCGACGCCCTTTTTTGATGTACGCACTTGGAAGACGTGCAAATGTATAATATCCCATTAATATCCACATACAATGAGACCTTTTGCACTAGATTGTTCCATAGAGACAAAGCTCATCAAAATTATTCAGTAAGTTCCCCGTCTGTAGAGATGACAACTCCTTGGACATAAGTAACCCTGTTTGTATAAAAGTTCACTAGATTACTGGTATGTATCAGAGTTCCCCAGCTTCAGTGATATATTCCTTGCCTTGCTGTTTGCATGCAAGATGGCGTGGATAGTAGGGCTTCAGAGTACCATAGACTTACATGACTTCCAGTCCACCGCGGGAATCAAAGATAACGTAGGAATGCGCTTGCATTTACCACACTTGGCATTGTGTCAGTATGAAAGGCCCCATAGACTTTCATTGGTGTAGCGTTAGCCTGGGGGAAAAACCAGCCCAATGCAACGCGTGAGTGTAAAGGCAAAAAAAAAAAGTTAGATACTTACCTATGGAGAGGGAAGGTTCTGGATCATTCCCAGTCCTTTTCTTGTAGCCCTTGTTCCAGCGGTGTCACCCCTGTTTAATTTGCAGCGGCTTTGGAAGCACTTGTGTACCCGAGTGCTTTCCAAGACAAGCGGCTCTGTACTGCGCATGCACGAGTGCGTGCTCCCGCATGAGCAGTATGGAGCCACCCGTCTTCGGGAGCACTTGGGGACACCAGCCTCCTAAGAGCTCACATATGTATATTCAACCAATTGTTCAAATACACACAATGGGGGTGACAGCTCTAGAACAAGGGGAGCAAGAGAGGAACCGGAAGGCTCTATAGGACCCAGAGCCTTTCCTGTCCATAAATAAGTATCTGACATTTTTGTTTTGCCTTTATATTCACTTTAGGGTAGCCTGAAGCAAGAGGGATATGGAGGCTTCCATATTTATTTCCTTTTAAACAATTCACATTGCCTGGCTGTCCTGCTGATCCTCTGCCTGTATTGCTGGGAATACCTCGTACACTAGGATTTTATTTCGGCAGATAGATGGCTCGATACATGATTTCCGATGGGTCCAATCTGATTTCAATAGTTTTTTCGATCACTACTACACAAATCGATCAGAAAATCAGATCAGAGCTGTCAGAAATTATCTATTGAGCAATCTGTCTGCCGAAGAAACTCATCGTGTATTCCCAGCATAATACTTTTAGGCTTCTTTCCCAGCAGGACATTGCGTTTTAGGGGACGTTATAGGTCGCATAACGTGCCCCTAACGCTGGTGCTGGAGGAGGACGCTACCAAGAGCTGCGTTATGCAGTTCTTGGTGCGCCTTTTTTATGCTGTGCTAAGTGGAGACCACGTGATCCGCATCACGTGGTCCCGCCAGCCAATCGCTTCACAGAGCGGCCGCTCCAGGAAATAAACACTGCACGTCACACCGTGCAGTGAATATTAATTAGCCATGTGGCTGGCCGCGGAGGAGGAGGGGAGACCTCCTCCTCCAACATCACTGAGCATGTGCAAGCAGTCGCGGCTTAGCCACGTATAACGTACAGCATGCAGCACTTTCTTTTAACTTGATGTGTTACCATGTAACGCGACGTGGGCACTGTGAACAGCTCATTGATTTTTCATTGCTGTGCGGTGGGCTGCGTTACAGGCTTCGCTAATGTGCGCCTGTAACGTCCCACTGTGAAAGCAGCCTTAGCCATAGACCCTGAACAAGCATACAGCAGATCAGGTGTTTCTGACAAAAATCTGACAAGATTAGCCGCATGCTTGTTTCAGGTGTGTGATTCAGACACTACTGCAGACCAAGAGATTAGCAGGGCTGCCAGGCAACTGGTATTGTTTAAAAGAAAATAACTATGGCAACCTCTATGAGTCTCATATCTAGGGTTCCTTTTAAAGTGGACCTGAACTTTTGTGCAGGACAGAAGGAAAACAGAGAGAAATGTGCCCTTCATGTATTTAGAGAGTTTAGTCTGTCTAGTTCCCTCTCATATGTGACTAATCACAACTTTAATTTTACCTCTCAGCTGGCTGCCTTGACAGAGCAGCTAATTTGTAAACACAGGAAGTTAACCCTATGTCTGCTTCCATGAAAGCAGAAAGTACCTTCCACTGCAGATGTATTGCAAGATTTGTATCAGCTGTAAGGCCCAGTGCACACCGGGCGGATCCGCCTGCTGAAAATCCGCATGGCTAATGTATCTCTATGGGCTGGTGCCTCTTGCTGCACTTGTGTGGTTTGCTTAAAACCTCAAACCGCCGGTGTGCACCAGCCCATAGAGATACATTAGCCATGCGGATGCTGATGCGGCCGGCGGATCTCATACAAAATCCGCTCGGTGTGCACCCGGCAAATATCGGCTCTCTGCTCCCAAAACCACTAGCGTTTTGACGATCTGCTAGCGGTTTTGGTGTGCACTGGGCCTAACAAAGAAACATTGTTCTATTATGATGTTATGATGCTGTTGCTTGTTACAGGGGCGTAGCAATAGGGGGTGCAGCGGTAGCGACCGCATCGGGGCCCTTGGGCCAGGGGGTCCCCATAGGGCCCTCCCTCAACTACAGTATTAGCTCTCTATTGGTCCTGTGCTCATAATAATCACTTCTATAGATACTTTGAATAGTGGTAATCCTTAACACACTGTTCCCCATCCCCTTCTTGCACCTCTGATACTGTAGTTGCCATTGGCAGGTTTTGGGGCGCCGTATCAATTGTTATGTATAGAGTGCTTGGGGGGCCCCATTGTAAAACTTGCATCGGGGCCCACAGCTCCTTAGCTACGCCACTGGCTTGTTATCTTTCAGAGCAGAGAGGAAGTTCTGAGTTCAGGTCTGCTTTAAAGACAGGAGGTGCACTGATGAGATAATGGATGCTTGTATATTCAGTGTGCAGTCTCATCTGAAAAAGTAATATGTTTCACTCTAAAGAGGAACTCCAGTTAAAATAATGTAATAAAAAAGTGCCTAATTTTTACAATAATTATGTATAAATGATTTAGTCAGTGTTTGCCCATTGTAAAATCTTTCCTCTCCCTGATTTACATTTTTACTGCTGGCAGGTGATTTCACTGGAAGGAGATGCTGCTTGCTTTTTTGGCAGTTGGAAACAGCTGTTATTTCCCACAATGCAACAAGGCTCCCACAGTGTGATGTCAGCACCTAAGTGCTGTGAGGTGCTGACATCACACTGTGGGAGGGGTTCCACCACAATATCAGCCATACAGAGCCCCCCGATGATCCGTTTGAGAAAAGGAATAGATTCCCTATCGGACAGGGGGGTAATCAGCTACTAATTGGTATAAAGTTACATTTTTGGTTATGGTTTCTCTTTAAATAGTAAATGATGTAATGCGTGTGAGTTTCTCTAGCTTCCCTGGATATTACCCCAGCTCTTTGTTCTGGCTGCTTCTCTGGCTACTGTAGGCCTGACCTTTAGTTTGTCCTTCCGGCTGCCTGAGCGGAGAACACTCCCGTCTTGCGTTTGTGGCTGAGGCTCGCTGTCTGGGACCGCCGTCCCCTCTGCCGGAGTCCAAGTCATACATCTGTGTCAGGCTTGGGCTTGTGTTGTCGGTGTCAGGGGGGACGCTTCTTGGCTTCCGATCAAGCCGCCGCTGGCCGCCACATTGTGCGGGGAAGGAAAGACGAAAGTTTGCAGAGTGATTTAAATGCGCAGACACTCGCCCGCGTCCCCGGGCGGCTCGCTGACCAGGTTCACCGGCTGGCAATGTGCTGGCTGCCAAAAAACACACGCATAGAACGCCAGTCTGCGGCATCTCATTCCGATGGCACGTCTCAGAGAGCAACGACCAGAATCAGCAAAATACCCCTAATTACTGAAACGCTAAGGCCCCATTCACACCGGGGCGATTAGCGGCCATTTACTGCTAATCGCCAAAGCGCGAGAGCTTTTTAAAGCGCTAGTGCATTAGTAACTAAATGGCAGTGATCTAACTACCGCGATTGCCGCCGGTTGCATGTGTTTTACGGTTAGCTGCAATTGCAAACGTGTTGCGTACAGCATTTTTCGTCGATTTGGGCGCGACACCAATTAGCATGCTATAGGAGCGCTAATCACGATCACTCATCAAACGCGGATTTGTACAGTAGTGATTTGCTCTCTGAGATTTATCACTGGTGGGTGGTGACACTTTAATTCTGCCAGGTGATCTGTAAGGAATGTTCTTTACTGAGAGTTCTATGCACAGTGGGAAATACTGCATGCTTGGAAACAGCCAGGGATGGTCGTAGGCAGCCAACTTCGCTACGCTGGAACTACGCGTTTTTTTACGCAAATACTCTTCGCAATCTACGGCTCCGAAATCAGGCACTTCGCTACGTTAGCATACCGTAGACTACGCATTAAAATACGCAAGCTTTACCTATTGCGTAGCGTAGTTGATGCGACCGCTTATGCCCTTATGCGGAAAAATTTCCACAATAATCTGCTAACTATGCGCATACACAAACTAATTTAAGCATACATTCCAACATCCAATGCGGAATTGTATGTGTACAAAGTGCAATAAAATTTTTGCGCATGCGCAATGACCCATATCAATGCAGTTACCGCACGCGTAGTTGACTTCGCAATACATACGTCAACTACGCATAGCGGGCGAAGCTACGCATAGCGGGACTACGACTACGCGGAAATGCGTAAGTGTAATTCTTAAACTTCGCCTACGAACTACGATGCGTAGTTGCGTACTACGATGCGTAGATTCGCGCTGGCGTAGTTTACGAACAACCCTGGAAACAGCTGTTACCACAATGCAACAAGGTTCACAGGCAGTAAACAGTCAGAACCATGGTCATGACATCATGCTGTGGGAGGGGTTTCACCACAATATTAGCCATACAGACCCCCTTGATGATCTATTCGAGAACAGGTAAAGATTTGTCATGGGAAGGGGGTATCAGCTACTGATAGGATGAAGTTCAATCCTTGGTTAAAGTTCCTGTTTAAAGGACAACTGTAAGGAGAGGCAGTGTTCTCCCCAGGCTGTTTTAGCCAGGTGCTCCACCCGGCTAGTTTTGATGAGCAGTGCACCCGGCTGTCAGCGGCTCACCTCCTCCTGTGCTTTAAAGAGGAACTTCAGCCTAAACAAACATACTGTCATTAAGTTACATTAGTTATGTTAATTAAAATAGATAGGTAATATAATCTCTCACCCACCCTGTTTTAAAAGAACAGGCAAAGGTTTGTGATTTCATGAGGGCAGCCATCTTTTTGGTTAAAAGAAGGTGTCAGGAAGCATGAGACAAAGTTCCAACTGTCCTGTGTGCTGATCACCCCTCCCAGTTGCTACACAAAGTGAATAACAACATAGGAAATCCCATCATGCTTTGCACAGCTTCAGGGGAAAAAACGCCTGGCAGTTTTCTTTGATGGGTGGAGCTTAGCTAAAAATGCAGCTAAAAATGATGCTTTGGTAAGAAAAACAAAGTTCTGATGCTGTGAAACTGTTAGGCAGGGAACACACTTGACTTTCAGTTTTCCGCGCGCGTTTTTCTGCATACTTTTTCTGCACACTAAGTGTGTTTCCATGCAGGAAAACGCGCGCGTTTTTTCACAGCAGCTGATGTAATTGATACAGAAAACTGCCAAAATGTGCAGAATCAGGATGCAGAATGTCAGTTTTTTTTCTGCGCGCGAACAACACAGTAAGTGTGGACTAGCACATTGATTAACATGAGTTCTCAGTTTTTCTGTGCAGAAAACGCGTACGAAAACATTCAAGTGTGTTCCCTGCCTCAAAGAAACACCAAGCCTTTTCAGTTCTGCTGAGTAGATTTTTAGTCCGAATTTCACTTTAAGCAGAGTTGTGCAGAGAAACGTTCTCTCATCTCACCCCACCCGGCTACTTTTTCATGCCACCCGTATGGAAAAAAATTCTGGAGAGAACACTGGAGAGGCATATGGAGGCTGCCATATTTGTTTCCTTTTAGACGATACCAGTTGCCTGGCTATCCTGCTGGTCCTCTGCCTCTAATACTTTTAGCCACAGACCCTGAACAAGCATGCAGCAGATCAGGTGTTTCTGAAATTATTGACAAGATTAGCTGCATGCTTGTTTCTGGTGGTACTCAGACATTACTGCAGCCAAATACATCAGTAGCGCTGCCAGGCAACTAGTATTGTTTAAAAGGAAATAAATAAGGCAGCCTCCATATCCCTCTTGTTACAGTTGCCCTTTAAGTTCAGTAAAGGAATCATAATATTCCTTATGATCGTGTATACCTGTGTAGCGGAGGAGTCTACACAGCACCCCATGTAGCAGAAGCTGAGTTCACACATAAAACCACGCTAGTCGTTTGATACTGTGCGCAAGGATGAAAAATCTCTGCTGTCATTTGTCAGCATTACTGTGCCGCTCCAGAATGCAATGTTACAACTGTGCGAGTCTCAGTAATTATAAAGCTTGTGGAGCGCCTGCAGGCATTGAAACAGGAGCGTGCTGACCTTTCGTCATTGTCACGGTGCGGACAGATGAAACGCGCTCTCTCACACACTCTTGTCTTTGTGAAGGTTAAGACACGATTGTTGTGGGAACAATGCCTTCATTTGAGTTGCGATGTGCGCTGATAGCGGCTGCACACAAACATTTTGATGGTTTTGATGTCTGACTGTCTCCAGACTTGTTAGGAGGTAATGTATCCAGGTGTTATCAAAGCCGAAAGCATCTCCTATGGCTAGAAGCTGAATGGCGGGGAGGGCATGACTCTACCAGGAAATCTTATTGTAGACACCAGCAGGGCCGGATTTGTACTCTTTACTGCCCAAGGCCCACTTCCAGCTGCCCCCGGACCAACAGCATCCTAAACTTCCCCCACAACACAGCAGGGATTAGATTGCAAGCTCCTCTGAGGACAGTAAGTGACATGATGGCAGAGGTTAGATTGTAAACTCCTTGGTAAGCGGCGCATTCGGTGAGTGACGGGCAGCTCAGAGATCACAGTAAGTGCCCGTTAACAATCACTGCCCCTTCATCCCCCGAGTGCCAGATCTGACTGTCCCAGCATATCATAGGGGTGGCCATGTTAAAACTCTGTAAAGTAGGACGACCGCCAGCTGCTAATGTGTGCAGCACAGCCAACATCAGGAATTGCCCGTTCAGGCACCCAGCCGACTGCTGCAAATGCTCAGTAGGTTAACCACTTCACCACTAAGGGGTTTTACCCCTTGAACACTAGAGCAATTTTCACCTTTCAGCGCTCCTTCCATTTATTCGTCTATAACTTTATTATTACTTATCGCAATGAAATGAACTATATCTTCTTTTTTTTCTTTAGGTGGGACATTATGCTAAGAATTATTTTATTCTAAATGTGTTTTAATGGGAAAATAGGGAAAAATTATTATTTTTCAGTTTGTGGCCATTGTAGTTTTTCAATAATGCATGCTACTGTAATTAAAACCCATGAAATGTATTTGCCCATTTGTCTTGATTATAAAACCGTTTACATTATGTCCCTATCACAATGTTTGGCGCCAATATTTAATTTGGAAATAAAGGTGCATTTTTTTCAGTTTTGCATCCATCCCTAATTACAAGCCCGTAGTTTATAAAGTAACAGTGTTGTACCGTCTTGACATAAATATTTAAAAAGTTCAGTCCCTAAGGTAACTATTTATGTTTTTTTTATTGTATTTTTTTTTTATTACAAAAAAAAATAATTGGGGAGTGTGGGAGGTAATGAGTTAATTTATTGTGTAAAACTAATGTATTTGTATATGTAAAATGCTTTAGGGTGTAGTTTTACTATTTGGCCACAAGATGGCCACAGTGAGTTTGTTTACATGCGACCTGTAAGCGTCTGGAAGGACGCTTACAGGAAGCACTACGAGGCTGGGAAAATCACAATGATCGTGCTGTTTCTCAAAGAAGCAGCAGATCATTGCGGGGGCTTAGATCAATGAACGGGAATGGATTTTGGCGAGCGGGCGGCGGTGTGCACTAGCGTCGGGGGCGCGCGCACGAGCGTCGGGAGCGCAGACAGCGGTGGTAGCGCGGAAGGTACGGATTTCTCCGTCCCTTGGTTTTTTAGGGGGGAAAAAGGGATGAAGAAATTCGTACTGCAGGGAGTAAAGTGGTTAAATGCTGCTGCCACCCCCACCCCCTTGCTTTTCTGGTTCCCTAGGCCATGGCCTTTGTGGCCTGGCCTGAAATCCGGCCATGGACACCAACCCTAGGTAGACCTCATAAAAGACAAATAACGATACCAGACGCTAATCTAGGATGCTGTGCTGGCATAATAAATTGATGTACAGTAGGGTATCGGTTATCTGGCACAGCTGGGGATGAGCTGATGCCTAACATCTCTAAACCAGAAAGCAAGCAGATGCCTCAATGTTACACCATAGACATCACAGTGGTGTAGTGGTTAGCGCTCTCGCCTTGCAGTGCTGCGTCCCCCGGTTAGAATCCCAGCCACTATCTGCACAGAGTTTGTATGTTCTTTCTCCATTTCTCAGTGGGTTTCCTCTGGGCACTCTGGTTTCCTCTCACTTCCCAAAAACATACACAGTGTTCTCCCCAGAATTTTTTCTCAGACGGGTGGCATGAAAAAGTAGCTGGGTGGGGCACGATGTGAGAATGCAGGGCTGGCGCTTCTCTGCACAACTCTGCCGATGACAGCCGGGTGCTCACCAAAACTAGCCGGGTGGAGCACCCGGCTAAAAGAGCCTGGGGAGAACACTGATACATAAGTTAATTGGCTTCCCACTAAAATTTGCCCTAGACTGCACACTACATGATACATACCTAGACATAGGACTATGGTGGGGATTAGATTGTGAGCCCCTCTGAGGGACAGTTAGTGACGAGACTATATACTCTGAACAGAGCTGCGGACGATGTCGGCGATATATATATAAAAAATAATAGACATGGGCCTAACTACAAATTATAGCGCCCCCCCCCCCCCCAGCAAAACTTTGATGGGGTCCTCAATGGTCATAACCTATCCCTTGCCTCCCCTGGTGACCCTCCCAGCTGGAGGCCAATCTTGTCAAGGTCATAAAACAAGTGTGAACATCATAATCTTCTCACCCATAACAACTATAGCCACAAACACATGATCTGGACCCCTTTTTGGAGGAAGGGAAGGTCACTAGGGACCCCTTCATAGCTCTGGCGAAGGTGGTTTCAGCGCCGTGCAACAAAACTTAGGTGCTCCATAGCAGTAATGCTACGCTGCGTGGGGGCACATAAGGGTAATTTGGGATTCCGACGATCACCGGACCTCGAATTACATCTACCTCTGAGTTGCAACGACTTGGAAGGGGAATAGTGTTTTTTGGGTAAGTCTAGGAGAGGAAAGCTTTTACAACGGACAAACACTAACTAAATAATTTACAAACTAATATTGTTTAAAATGAGCTATGCTATTCATTATAGCAGGGGTCCCCAAACTTTTGAGGACCAGACTGCTGGGGGGTGGGGGGGGGGGGGCGGAGTATACATGAAATGAAGTCTTTGTGGGCCAGACAGGTGACAACCTGCAGTCCAACTGCACAGCAGTGTCACCTGATGTGGAATTTGATTGAAAACTAGCATATGACTGCTTTCTGGCTTCCATGTGGATGGGTGGTGCCAGCACTGCTATTCTATATGCGGACCAATAATATTTAAAGATGTAGCTGAGTCTGACCACATCTATAAGTAATACATTTTTGTGTGTGGGGGGCCGGTAGAAAAAAAACGCTTGGGGGCCACATTCGGCCCGCAGGCCTTAGTTTGAGGGCCACTGCATTAGATGAACCCTGAGCAGTAACCTAAACTGAAAATCGGGATTTACCGGGAACCATGGAAAGGGAGGAAGAGGATGTGAGCAGACCTCACGAGCTAGGGGTGTGTGTGTGTGTGTGTGGGGGGGGCTCCAGCCCCAGGTAAGTCCCGATTTTAATTTTAGGTCACTTCTCAGGATCCCTTTAATGGACACCCGAGGCAAGAATAAATTAATGAAATTAGCGATTGTATTTATCTTCCTTCTCCTAAAAATGACTTTTTAAGATATTCCAAAGTTGTATTTTATTTTTAAATCTACTTTTTAAATTTTAACTTTTATTGGTTTTGCTCAATTACACATTCATTGAGGTATGCCAGAGCTAAAATTTATGAACTACTGACCCTTTTTAACTCTTTCCTGCTTTGAGAAGCCATTTTCTGCTAGGAAAGTGTTTTATGGTTGGAATTTCTGATCAGTGAGGGTCACACTGTAGTCACTTCCTGTCTGAGTCAGGACTGAGTCAGCCACTTACATACCTGATATTTAACTCTTTCAGGCAGAGAAAGAAAAAAAGGAACACAGCCTAGTTATTTGTGTGCTAGGCATTATACATACCCATGTCTATCTCATCATGTCACATGTCACCTCGGGTATCCTGTAAGCTATAGTCAGTTCCTCTTTAAAGTTATCCCGAGGTGAGAAGGATGTGAAGGCTGCCATATTTCTATCCTTTTAAGCAATACTAGTTGCCTGGCCACCTTGCTGATCCTATTTGGCTGCAGTAGTGTCTGAATAACACCAGAAACAAGCATACAGCTAATCTTGTCAGATCTGACAGTAATGTGAGGAACATCTGATCTGCTGCATGCTTGTACAGGGGCTATGGCTGAAAATATTAGAGGCGGAGGATCTTTGCTTGGGAGGAAATTCATATGACAGTCTCCATATACAGTTACTCTCACCTCCGGTTCACTTTAAATAGGTGGGGCGCTGGAATGTTGCCCAGTTTGACTCCGAAGACGCCAACCTTACTATCATCTGGCTTTCTTTCTGCCCCCTAGAAACGTCTACTGAGTTGCGGTTGTGATTCTGTTGGATTTTTGCTAGAGATCTTTGTATAAGTCGAGTTGCCATTTCCTCCAGCATGCCAACAAGCATTTAGCTGAAGTGTTTTTCGCTCACATTAAAACCAAGTAAATATTTGCTGAAGCGCATTCTAAGATAACAGGAAGTTAACAGCGAGTCAAGTGGCGGAGAAAAATAAAGCGCACAAAACAAATTTGCACGCGGCCCGGGCGCACCACCGGCGATGAAAGCCTTTCGATGTATCTCTCGCCGGTGACGCCGGCTGTAGAAGTGGAAAACGTTTCCGAATCAGAAGAAGAAATAATTGTTTTCAGCAAAGTGATTATGGCACAAAGAACGTCAGAGCTTTGCGAGGGCCGGGGCCACACAGCTTTAATTAATGTTGCTTTTTATAATCAGGAAATCATTTTGCACATTAATGTAGACCAATAAAACATTCTGTCTCTATTCGTGCTCTCTAATTGCTAATTAATTCTTAGCCACGTAGTTCTGCGAGTGTGTTTAAGGAGTTTGCTGGGGGAAAAAATAGATTACAATTATTAATTAAGGGCCTCTTTTAGGGAAAAATTAGTGTTTTGAAAAGTTTAGGTGGGATTAATAAAGTGTTGGTGTTGACAGGATGTTGTTAGTGGGCAAGAGTTGCTTAAAGGGAACTTCAACCTAAACAAACCTACTGTCATTAAGTTACATTAGTTATGTTAATTAGAATAGATAGGTAATATAATCTCTTACCCACCCTGTTTTAAAAGAACAGGCAAATGTTTGTGATTCATGGGGGCTGCCATCTTTGTCATGGGGGCAGCCATCTTTTTGGTTGAAAGGAGGTGATAGGGAGCAGGAGACACAGTTCCAACTATCCTGTGTCCTGATTACCCCTCCCAGCTGCACACGCTAGGCCTCAAATGTCAAATTCAAAATGTAAAAAAAAAAAAAATTTGCACCAAAACAGCAGAACGAGAGCAACAACATCAGAAATCCCATCATGCTTTGCACAGCATTAGGGGAAAAAAGCCCGGGCAGTTTTCTTCTGTGCAGCTAAAAATCAGGCTTGCATAAGAGAAACAAAGTTCTGATGCTGTGAAACTGTTAAAGAAACAACAGGCCTTTTCAGTGCTGCTGAGTCGATTTTAGTCCAGAAGTTCACTTAAAATGAGTACTGTAGAGTAGGGCTGCTCAAATCCGAATCCGGGAGAAACCCGGATAGTTGCTATCCGGATATCTCCCAGTAAACCTGTGCGGGGTGGGAGGGGGGTCGGGGGTGTGTCAAGCTTACCTGTCTGATGTCTTTTTCGTCCGTCCCTGGTGCCTCCCACGATGCGTTCCATGTGGCGGTCACGAGACTACAAACACTTTCTCCTTCCGGGTTGAAGGAGGAAGTGTTTGTAGTCACGTGATGCGCGTGGAGCGCATCGTGGGAGGCGCCAGGGACAGACGAAGAAGACGTCAGACAAGTAAGCTTGACCCCCCGCCCACCCCGCACAGGTTTACTGGGAGATATCCGGATAGCAACTATCCAGGTTTCTCCCGGATGTGGATTTGAGCAGCCCTACTGTAGGGGGGTTGGGGGAAAAAGAGTTGAACTTACCTGGGGCTTCTAACGGTCCCCCACAGATGTCCTGTGCTGCGCAGCCACTTACCGATGCTCCGGTCCCCGCCTCCAGTTCACTTCTGGAATTTGTGACTTTAAAGTCGCAAAACCACTGCGCCTGCGTGGCCGCGTCCTTCCTCTCGCTGACGTCGCTGGGAGTGTACTGGCAGCAGCGACCGGAGCATTGGTGAGTGGCTGCGCGGGCACAGGACATCTGTGGGGGACGGTTAGAGGCACCAGGTAAGTTCAGCTCTTTTTTTTCCCCTAGCCCCTACAGTACTCCTTTAAAGAGGAACTTTAACCTAGTACTGAAGTTCATCCCAATCAGTAGCTGATATACCCCCTTTCCTATAAGAAATCTTTACTTTTTTACTCTACTCTCAAATAGATAATCAGGGGGGGGGGGGTCTGTATGGCTGATACTGTGGTTTAGCCCCTCCCACAGTGTGATATCATGACCATGGTCCTGTTAGTTTGCTGTCTGTGAGCCTTGTTGCATTGTGGGAAATGATGGCTTTTTCCAACTGCCAAGCAAGCAGTATCTACCTCTGTGCATAGAACTCTCAGTACCGAACATTCCCTACAGATCACCTGGCAGAGCTAAAGAGGTCACCACCAGAGATACATTTCAGAATGTAGGTCAGGGAAAGATTTTACAATAGACAAACACTGACTAAATTATCTATAAATGAATATTGTAAAACATAAGAAACTTTATTAATTATGTTCTTTTCAATAAAGTTCTTCTTTAAAGGCAACTGTAACAAGAGAGATATGGAGGCTGCCATATTTATGTTCTTTTAAACAATGCCAGTTGCCTGGCTGCCCTGCTGATTTACTTGGTTGCAGCAGTGCCTGAATAACACCAGAAACAAGCATGCAGCTAGCCTTGTCAGATCTGACAATGATGTCAGAAACCCCTGATTCTGCATATGCTTGTTCAGGGGCTATGGCTAAAGGTATTAGAGGCAGAGGATCAGCAGGGCTGCCAGGCAACTGGTATTGTTGATAAGGAAATAAATATGGTAGCCAGGGGCGTAACAATAGCCCCTGCAAGCCCCTCAACTGCAGGTGGGCCCGGAGACTCACAGGGGCCACACACCCTGGCTGCCTGCACAACACAATCCTTTGCAGAGGAGAGCAGGCAGCTTACAAGTGTAGGCGGCACGCAGGGGCAGTAAAGGGGTAGCCTGCAACTTAGATAGAACATCTTGGCAGAGACACACATCCCAGCAGTCCTCGGTCAGCAAGCATCAGAGAGCCACTCACTAGTTCCTTTCCCTCACAGGAAGTTACATCCTGCCTATAGCCTGCAGTAGAGCTGGTCGCTTCTGCTCCTCTGCCCTCTGATCTGATGCTGGCCGTGTACTTGCTGGGCGAGGTTGTCAGAGCAGCCTTCAGTGACAGTAGTGCACTTCTGCTGGGAAGATGCCTATCTCTCCTGCACTGTGGTATCTGGTGACAAAGGGAAGGAGAACACAGTCCGTGCAGGCTCAGCAGAGGGATGAGATCATGTGCAAAGGTATGCTTCGTCCCTGCTGAGCCCTGCATTTCACTCATATTGTTATGTGGTAGCAGTGAAAAACACACTCACTCACACTCTCATTTACTCACTCTCACTTACTCACTCTCACTTACTCTCTAACTTACTCACTCTCACTTACTTTTACATTCACTATCTCTCACTTACTCTCTCTCTCACTCACTCACTCACTCACTCACTCACTTTCACACACTCACTCACTCACTCAGTCACTCACTCTCATTTACTCTCACTCACTCACTCACTCTCTCACTCACTCTCTCTCGCTTACTCACAATCACTCACTCTCACTCTCTCGCTTACTCACACTCACTCGCTCACTCACTCACTCACACTCACTTACTCACTCTCTCACTCACGCTCTCTCGCTTACTCACAATCCCTCACTCTCACTCTCTCTCACTTACTCGCACTCACTCACTCTCACTCACACTCTCACACTCACTTTTTCTCGCTTACTCACACTCACTCACTCTGACTCTCACTCACTCACTCTCTCTCGCTTCCTCACACTCACTCTCACTTACTCACTCTCACTTACTCATTCTCTGTCACGCACTCAATGTCTCTCACTCACTCTTTCACTCACTCTCTCTCACTTACACACTCATTCACTCACTCTCTCTCGCTTACTCACACTCACTCACTCTCATTCTCTCTCACTCACTCACTCACTCACTCACTCACTCACTCACTCTCTCTCTTACTCACTTTCTCGCTTACTCACACTCATTCACTCACTCACTCTCTCACTCACTCACTCTCACTCACTCTCTCTCGCTTACTCACACTCACTCTCCCTTTACTCTCTCTCACTTACTCTCTCACTCACTCTCGCTTACTCATTCTCTCTCACACACTCACTGTCTCTCACTCACTCTCTCTCACTTACACACTCATTCACTCTTACACTCATTTCACTCTTACACTCATTTCACTCTTACACTCATTTCACTCTCACTCACTCACTCACTCACTCACTCACTCACTCACTCACTCACTCACTCACTCACTCACTCACCAAAAATATTGCAGGGGGGCCAATGATTGCTAGTTACGCCCCTGATGGCAGCCTCTATATCTCTCTCGTTACAGTTAAAGCACATCTGAATTGAAAGCGATATGGGGGCTGGCATATTTATTTACCTTTAAAGGATACCCGAGGTGAAAATTACGAGGTTGTAATGAGCATCATTGGCGGTCGCTAGTGGTGAAGGGCAGGAATTTAGCATAATTGTAATTTGCAATTATGATTCAAAATCGTAATGCAAAATTCCGGGGGAAATTGTACGTAAAGGTATTCAGGGACCGTAATTTTTGAAATTTTGTGTAATTTTTTATTATTTTTTGCTGACTTTAGCAGTTAATAGCAACACCTCCATACATGCTATCACCAACAAAACGTGATTTTAAAAATGCTAACAAAAAATGTTTTTTAAACTGTAATATTTCTGAGTTTAAAAAAAAAACTTTTTTCTTTGCATTTTTTAAAATCGCTACGGAAAATGTCGTACAGCGCTACGGAAGATGTTGGTGCTATATAAATAAAAAAATAATATCCTGCAGTGTTCACCCTTATGATCTTCTTTAGTCAGACAAGGGTTAAACCACATTAAAAGCCAATCCCGGACAAGCTATCAGCCTTTTCCGATCTCCGTTTCCGCCAGAGAGATGGACTCATTTCGGCCCTGACAAATGGAACTTGGAATTTGTCTCAAACTGTAACTCCCAGACGTGCGAAGGAATTTATTTCACTGGTGATTTACCCTGGTGGGGAATGAGCTGATTCCATGACCAGCTGGTACCCGGGTGGTGCAGCCTTTTACCAAAAGTTTTCAAAAGGTGTATGTGTAGGGAGGGGGGGGGGGGGGGAGGTGTCAAGGTGGCCGCCGTGCTGGTGAAGGTTAACAACTTTATTTTAATGTACTTGGCTTATCACAGAATTCCGACACTTCTTCAAGGACGCAAGCAAATCAATTCCCCAAACTGCTGCCTGATCCAGCCGGCCACAATGTAAACGGTTTTCTGTCAACAGCAGTTTGGAAGTTGGCTGCTCCTCAGCCAAACCTGTCTGTTAACTCTTTCTCTGCTGCGCACAGCTGATTTATATACCACTTACAGCATATCTGAACTGAAAAATAAAAGTCAAAATAACCATACACAGGTCATACTTACCTCCCGCAGAGTCCACTCCTCAATCTCTTTCTCCTCTCCCGCATCCTGTTTGTCTACTGTGATCCATGGAATTCTCCATCCTCCATTTTGAAAGTGGCCATTACCCCATAACAGCTTCCAAGTCAGCACAGTGTTAAACTGTAATATCACCCACTTGAGCCATAGGGAAACATGGGCATTACGTTGCTCATCGGCTGTCCTTTTCATAACTTATAACTGACAGCAACTGATAGATTTGAGTTCTGGCAAAATCTAGTCAAAACTGGAAGGAAACGTTGTAAGAAGAAAATGGTGAGCCTCTGAGAGGTAAGTATGTAACATTTATTTGCAAGTTCATCATGTTTATTTTAAATAATTTTACTCGGTTCAGGTTTCCTTTTAAGGTGCCCATAAACAGTACAATCTCCTGAATGATCGACTGGCTCAGGTACCGTTAACCCTTGCCAATCGTATGTCATAAGTAGTCCGACACGGGTATTTTCCTTCTTAGGACCAAAGTGGGACATGGTCCGACATAGGAAAACTGGCTGCCGCTAGATGGCAGCCCCTTCAGATCAAAGTCTGCCATTTCGCCCACTGCGCCAAGTAATATCAATATTAAGTGGACGCATTTAGGCTGATTACTAGGGGCGCCACTGCTGGATCTAGACAGACACGGCATCCAGGCTCGGACAGGGCCGGCGGGAGCTCGGGATTTTGCCCGGTAGGCCTCCCTTTTAGTGGCCCCCAGGGCCTCGAGCACTGCAGGAGGGGGCACAGAGCAGCGGGGAGGGGGGCAGTCTCCCCCCCCCTTTCGCGCTTCCCCCTCCAGATTAGAGTGGCAGGCAGACCAGAGCGGCAGCGAGCGGGGAACCAATCAACTTACTACTTCCTGGTTCCCGATCTGCATGCCACTGCTTTGGTCTGGTCTTCTCTGTTATACTGTCCAATCACACTCTCACTGGGCTTCCTGTGAGAGTGTGATTGGACAGCACAGCAGAGAAGACCAGAGCAGCGAAAGGCAGAGCGGGATGCAGGAAATAGTAAGTAGAACGTTTTTGCCCGCTCGCTGCCACTGCGCATTCTAGTCTGGAGGGGGGAGCGGCGAAGGGGGGGGGGGGGTCAGGTGAGGGGGAAAGGGAGACTGCCCCCCCTCCACGCTGCTCTGTGCCTGCCGCTGCTCCTCCTTCCAGGCTACCTAGTCTGGGGACACCTATAGACCTAGCTAAACTGGGGACACCTATAGACCTGACTAAACTCGGGACACCTATAGACCTGACTAAACTCGGGACACCTATAGACCTGCAGGGCTGTAATGAAGGAAACAAGAAAAGGGCGGGAGGAGAAGCCGGGAGCCCAATCTGGTGTAGTATGTTGAGTTACGATGATAGTTAGAACGAAATTATATGCTGTTATACTCACAAAATTGGGTTGCGAACCAAGCAACCACTTCGTGCGCATACGGGGAAGTACCGTCCCCGCTCGGTCTTATCCGAATCTGCTCGCAGCTCCTTCAAAAGATCCACTTGCCAAAGTGGTAACCCCTAACTTGGGGTAAGACGTCAGATAGAATGAAGTGTAGGAGGCGCCCGTAGTATGTTTGTGTTGTATTTATTGGTTATAGATAGGTGAAAATAGCGAATAAAAAATAATAATAATAATAAAAAAAAAATTATAATAATAAGTAAGATAACGGACGGTCCTACCTTAAAAAAGTAGTCACTCCGCTATATAGTAGCGAAAGTAAAAAGCTTTATTGGGCACTTTAGATTGACAGCGCGTTTTGCGGAACAACCGCTTCCTGAGGTCGAGTACCTTGCCTTGCAACAGAAGGACGGATTTCCTAGGTGCCTGTGAGACCGGCGCTCGTGGCGGGAGCAGCTTAAGTAAACACCTGAATTCTTGTGAATTCAGGTGTTTACTTAAGCTGCTTTTTTTTTTTTTATTATTATTTTTTATTCGCTATTTTCACCTATCTATAACCAATAAATACAACACAAACATACTACGGGCGCCTCCTACTTCATTCTATCTCACCCATAGACCTGGCTACACTGGGGACACCTATAGACCTGGCTAAACTGGGGACACCTATAGACCTGACTAAACTGGGGACACCTATAGACCTGGCTAAACTGGGGACACCTATAGACCTGACTAAACTGGGGACACCTATAGACCTGACTAAACTGGGGACACCTATAGACCTGGCTAAACTGGGGGGGGGAAGCAGTAAAAAAGGGCGCACAGGGATAGTGGACACAAAGGGCGCTGCCATAGACTGCAATGCAAAATATCGGCTATTGGGGGCTCGACAGGAAATTTGGGTGCCCGAGAAATAGCGGTTGCAGAGATCGTGTTAACAAAAGTTTTCGTTTACAGAATAAATATTGTTTACAAGTTCGTTTTAACTTTGTGGTTTAATTATTTGTCCGTTTTTAAATTTCGCTTTCAGGGCTTTAAAGGGACTCCGAGCAGTGCAGAAACTATGGAAAGATGCATATCATTTTAAAGCTCTCTTTCTCCTCTTTCCAATGATATATAAACCACCGCCCTGCGTCTTTTAGTTTTCGCTATTTTCGCGATTGAAATTGCTGCGGCCGCGATTTCGATCGCGAAAATAGAGAAAACTAAAAGGCGTAGGGCAACGATTTAGGTGTCGTCAGAAAGAGGAGAAAGAGAGCTTTAAAATGATATCCATCTTGCCATAGTTATATTGTATTACACAGGACGACACTTTCCCCAGTGTCAGCAGCTCCATTCTGCTGAATGCAGCTGCTGACTTTGAGAAAAAGTCGCCCTGTGTAATACAATATAACTATGGCTTGATGGATATCCTTTTAAAGCTCTCTTTCTCCTCTTTCTGACGACACCTAAATCGTTGCCCTACGCTATTTAGTTTTCTCTATTTTTGCGATCGAAATCGCGACCACGGCAATTTCAATCGCGAAAATAGCGAAAACTAAAAGGCGTAGGGTGGCGGTTTATATATCATTGGAAAGAGGAGAAAGAGAGCTTTAAAATGATGCGCATCTTTCCATAGTTTCTGCACTGCTCGGAGTCCCTTTAACCAGTAAATTTCCGTTTATACTTATTTTATCATTTAAAATTCGTTTTCATACGTATAATGCTTAAATATTGTTTTCAACCTTATTCTATTAGAAATACATCGCTTTTGGTATTAACTTTGTTTTCTACACTTATAATGCGTCGATTATAGTTTTATTAACTTACTAGAATATTGCTTTTAATATTACCGTTATTTTAAGATTTTTAATGCGTTCGTGATTGTAAGGCTATCTATTCTATTACCATACCTTTTTCTATTTATAATATTATTAATGTGTACGTGATTTTCAGGCTGTTTATTCTATTACAAATATATAAATGATTCTATTCATGTTATTTATAGTGAAGTATTTTAAGGATTAAATATATTATTGTTTATATGTGTGTAA
Source organism: Hyperolius riggenbachi (assembly GCF_040937935.1). NCBI lineage: Eukaryota > Metazoa > Chordata > Amphibia > Anura > Hyperoliidae > Hyperolius > Hyperolius riggenbachi. The sequence continues at coordinate 216,708,811 of NC_090656.1, forward strand.
GGGTGTTTGTGCAGTGGGGATGGTTAGGGTTAGGCACCACCAGGGGGGTGGTTAGGGTTAGGCACCACCAGGGGGGTGGTTAGGGTTAGGCACCACCAGGGGGGTGGTTAGGGTTAGGCACCACCAGGGGTGTGGTTAGAGTTAGGCACCACCAGAGGCGTGGTTAGAGTTAGGCACCACCAGGGGGGTCTTAGGGTTAGGCACCACCAGGGAGGTGGTTAGGGTTAGGCACCACCAGGGAGGTGGTTAGGCACCACCACAGAGGTGGTTAGGGTTAGGCACCACCAGGGGGTGGTTAGGGTTAGGCACTACCAGGCGGTGGTTAGGGTTAGGCACCACCAGGGGGGGTCTTAGGGTTAGGCACCACCAGGGGGATCTAAGGGTTAGGGATTAGTACATGGAGGGCTCTGCGTGAGAGTAGGGTTAGGTATAGTTACAGTACAATATACACCACCGGGGGGGGGGAGGGGGTGGTTAGGGTTAGGCACCACCATGGGGGTCTAGGGGTTAGGGACAGGTACAGGGTGGGTTATGTGTAAAAGTAGGGATAGGTATAGTTACAGCACAATATGTAATGTATACAAATTATTAAATTATGTATATTTACACAAAGGTGGGGGGGTCTAGAGGTTAGGGATAGGGAGAGATCTGTGTGAGCCTACAGTTAGGTATAATTGCAGTAAAATACTTGTAAAATCTACCATTGTATTACTGTGCTTAATACAAGTGTAAATATCGTTTTTTGTTATTGACGTTATTTGATGTTTCATTTCAGAATTAGTTTTTTGTTATAGACGGTATTTGACGTTTCATTTCCGAATTCGTTTGTTGTTATAGACGATATTTTGCCATTTAATTTCGTTTATTCAACCTATTTAGCTCTACATTTTCGTTTACAAGCTATAAACGAAAAATATTGTTTTACATTACAACTTCTACAACTAATTTCGGCTATATCCAGCCCCCTTTTTTGATGCACGCAAACTGGGGACACCTATAGACCTGGCTAAAAGCTTTCCTGGTGGCCCCTAGTGTCCCAGTCCGACCCTGACGGTGTCCCCACATGTGGATATCCTCTGCAGCACCACACAGTGTCGCATAATAATAAGATTATGCTGGCAAAAGTGAAAGGAGGCGGGGCTGAGCTTTTGCTGTTTAAAGGGAACCTAAAGTAATTGAAAAAAGCCAGTTTAATTTACCTGGGGCTTCTACCGGCCCCCCTGCAGCCTGCCTGCGCCGTGACAAACCGATCTTTCAGTCTCCTGCAGTGTCCCATTTTCGGTTCTGGCAACTCAGCATGTTAATGGCCTCTGCGCTGGCATGGCCATACACGTCCTTCATTCCGCTCCTGTTGCTGGAAACGTTCTGTGCACTCCCAACGATGGGAGTACGATCAAGGACGCGTGCGATCAGGGCCGCGCAGGTGCAGTGTTCAACGACTCACTTAGTTGCTGAAAACGAAAGTGGGACTCTGCGGGGGACCGGAGGATCGATTTGTGACAGCGCGGGCACAGACTGGCTGCAGGGGCTCGTAGAAGCCCCAGGTAAGTTAAAGGGGCACTATGCCGAACATTTGTATAATTTAAAATATGTGCAAACATAAACCGATAGGAAGCATGTGTCTTCCAGAGTAAAATGAGCCATACATTTCTTTTCTCCTATGTTGCTGTCCCTTACAGTAGGTAGAAAGAAATCTGACAGAAGTGACTAGTTTTGGACTAGCCCATCTACTCATAGGGGATTCTTAGCAAGGCATTTTATTCTTTATAAAGATATTTCCTAAAAAGGATTTAAACGATGATGGCCAGCTTCCCTGCTCGCTACACAGTTTTTTGGAAGTTAGACAGAGCAATCGCCATTCGCTAAGTGCTTTTGAAAATAAATCCCTGAGAATTCCCTATGAAGAGATGAGCCAGTCCAAAACCTGTCACTTCTGTCAGATTTATACTATCTAAAAAATGTACTTCATATTTGTATATGTTTGCATGTTTTAAATTTAACAATTTTTCGCCATAGTGCCCCTTTAAACTGTTTTTTTTTTTCCAATTACTTTAGGTTCCCTGTACAATGGGTGTATATTTTATATGTGTTTGATTTACCAGCATTTGATACAACACAATCTACCTGATCATACATGTTATCATACATAAGTCTCTTAAAAAAACAAAAAAACAAAAACACTTATGGCAGGAATACTGAATATGCTAGAATGTGTGTAGAAGTGATGCACAGAATATAAACGGCCTGGCTTTTATGAACTTACAGTGTTCCACTCTGTTTACAGAGCTTCAGTGAGATGTGTGGTGTTTTATGAAGATTCTCTGAAGATACACTGAAAGTTGCTATTCTGCCAAGATTCACTGAGATTTGGTGTTCTATAGAGAGTTGGTGATTTTCAGAGATTCTGTGAGATTTGATACTCTAAATGGATTCTCTGAGGTCTGGTGTTCTACAGAGAATCTCTGAGATTTGTTGCTCTTCAAAGATTCACTGAGATTTGGTGCTCTTCAGAGTCATTGACATTTGGTGCTCTACAGAAACTCATGGTGATTTGGGGGCTCAGCAGAGATCTACTGAGATTTGTTTTTTTTACCAAGAGTCGCTAAGAGTTGGTGATTTTCAAAGATTCACTGAGATTTGGTACTCTGCGTGAAGAATGTGAAGAATTCAGCAGGGGGGAGGAGCATCTCACAAATCATGCCTAGTCTGCACTGCAGCCCTATCTGTAGAACGGCTATCAATCACTTCTTATTCTGCAGCAGTTTAGGGATACATTTGCATTTTTTTAACTAGTTCATCTCTACAAATTAATGCTAAGCTGCAGCTATTACGTAGGCATTAAGACGTTTCTTATTATCATGCAGAAGAGTTCCTCCTGCTGGTTAGAACTGTTTAAGTTGAAAAAAACTGTCAGTAACTGCTTTGATAAATCTGACCCATTGACACCTGGTGCTCTGGAAATTTTGAAAGAGTCACTGAGATTTGGTGCTCTTTGAAGATTCACTAAGATGTGGTGTTCTACAGAGAGTCACCGAGGGCTCTTTCACACTAGAAGTGTAGTAGATGTGTCTTGGCACCCTATAGGGAAAAGGCACAGGAGACCTAAGCAGGAGCCCAGTAGTGCAATATGTCAGAAGTGAATATGGCAAGTAGATAAGATAAATGCTACTCACAAAGGTGGGTTGCAGAGGGGCAACCGACCACAGAAAGCAGGTGGAGACAATAAACCCGACTCCACTCAGGGTGGTCCTAGCCGGGACCCTGATCTGGTCGCTCTCTTGAAGAAAAAAGACAACAGATGTTCGTCGTGGTAGGAACCACGGATGTTCTGTCACCACTCCTCAAACAGGATATGTGTGGGGGTATACTAGGCACAATAGTGGAAAGAGCCGCCCTGGTTGGATAAAAGCATCTAAAAGTAGCTTAAAATCGAAAAAGAAACCAGGTATAATAATAATGGCAGTATTTGTATAGCGCCTTTCTCCTGTCGGACTCAAAGCACTTGCGAGGCAGCCACTAGAGCGCACTCAGTAAGCAGTAGCAGTGTTAAGGAGACTTGCCCAGGAAACTCCTTACTGAATAGGTGCTGGCTTACTGAACAGGCAGAGCCGAGATTTGAACCCATGTCTCCTGTGTCAGAGGCAGAGCCCTTAACCATTACACTATCCAGCCACTGCTTACCTGAATGACAAAATCTTTGTAATTTTACACAAGATTTTTTATTTAGCACCGGCAACGCGTTTTGCGAGTCTAAGCCTGCTTCTTCAGGTCAATAACAGTGCCAAATTAATAATCAATCTAGCAAAGGGAGCAATCAGAAGTTTCAACTAACCTGCATGCCTGGGGGGATAAAAGGGACAGTTTTTTTTTCTTTGGGGGGGTCTTGCCAGCCAGAAAGTACTTCCTGAGCCTGCAGTGACATCTTCTAGCCTTCCTGTAGCTCCTAGCGGGCGCCTATCGGCTTTCTGGCATCTGTGCACGGCTCCCGGCGTGTCATGTGACCTGACTCGAGTCAGGTGATGTGCTGGGAGTCGTGCACGGAGGATGCCGGAAAGCCGCTAGGAGCTACAACGTCACGGGAGGCTGGGTGGGTATTTTATCCTGCACGGGAGTGTTGGAGGTTTGTGCTTTTTCATCCGGTTGCTCTAGCTACTGGCAAGCACGTGTATCAGGCATCGTTCGATTCCCGCTGGTGCCAGATACTAGGGAATTTGCTGTACCTGTAAGTTTCTTTATGCACTGGACAGGTGCAGGAAACGGAGAACCTGAGTGTGGAATGTTAGAGGGAAATGATGGTTACAGCGCTGAGGCTATATTATAAGTCTGCTCTAGATGTTTTCGTGTTTCTCCTCGTCCCTCTGTTCCTCAGCCTGGAATCCTGTAGCGCTCTCGTTACATCCAGTGACTATCGTGCATGGTACGCAGCACTGCCTGCTCTGATCCCATTAGTAGTCAGTGTCTCCTCCGGCCCCCGGCTGATATCTGTTCTATCTGAGCTAATAGCGAGGCATTCTGGGACGGTCTGGTATCTCTACGACCTTCACATGTGAACATATTCCACCTGGGCATGCGTTCATCACAGGGCCGAGATAGCGGTAAAAATAACCAATCCCAGGACACTCGGACCGCTAAATGCTCTGTGCCATCCACAGATCTTTGGGGGAAGGAGGGGGGGGGGGGGGGTTACTGTCTGTATCCTTCAGAGCTATGAAGTCTACAGGAATACTCTACTTTCAGCTTTAAAGGGAACCTGGAGTGAGAGGTATATGGAGGCTGTCTTATTTTGTTTCCTTTTAAATAATACCAGTTGCTAGTGATGTAGCAAACATCAAAGTACCGCAAATGTTCGCAAACCGGCAGCTTGCGGCAGGCTCCACAAACTTTCGGCACAAACTTGCAGCCACAATTTCTTGAAGAAAAAGTGAGAAACGTGTACCAAAACCCGGACAGTGGCATGGCAGAGGAGGATCAACTGTGAAATAGTCGGCAAAAAAGATGTATTTTGCGCAAACGCTTTGGTAATGGTTATTTTTAAAGTTTAATGGCCAACGACTTTAGCGTTTAATAGCAAAGCCCCCATTCGTGTTAGAAACACCAACTTTGCAGGGTATGTTGACCTTTACAGGACCGCCTGCATTCGATTCTACGCCACACTTGTGGCTGTTGTAGCCTGATGCGGCATAGAATCTACGCCGGCCCACCGTTTACGCTCCCGACGCGATCGTGCGCACCCGAGAGGGGAGATTAAGCTGTCATATGACAGCTGACATCTCCCCTCAGTGATCAGCAGCCATCGCGTAGGGCTGCTGATCTTGTGAACACTACGATCGCCGGCGGATCGTAGTGATCACTTTGACAGCGACGGCGGCGGGGGAAAGAAGTGGATCCACTCACCTCCCTGCCATTCCAGCGACGATCGGTGTCCCCCTCTGCTCTGGCCGGCATCTCCGCTCCTAATGTCGCTCAGTTCCGGATCCCGGCTTGATGACGTCATCAAGCCGCGACACGAAACTGAGCGGCATTAGGAGCGGAGATGCCGGCCGGCGAAGAGGGGGCTACTGCGGCTCATCGCTGGAGCCTGGAAGGTGAGTGATGGCTGCTGGCGAAGGGGCGGACACCTGCCACCATGGGGGGACACTGCCCAGCCAGCCACAGAGGGGATGCGGCCGCCTGACCCCCACCCCAAACGCGCCCACCCCTTTCCACCGCAAAATGCCTGGTCCTTAAGGGGGGTTAGGTGGCCGGTCCCGAAATGGTTAAGGAGGACACTGGGAACAAGAGGAAATGTTTCAAAGACTTTGTAGTTTTTGAGAAAATCAAAGTTAAAATTTGAGGAAAAACTATATTTTTAAATACAATAAAACAGATAATGCATGAACATGTATACAAACATTTTTAGTTTTTAGTTTTTTTATATGTTCAAAGTGTAGGAAATAAATAAATAAAAATGACGTGGTATTCCCCCCCTCCCGATCCCCGGCCACGTGGGGCTTTGCACCCTGAGCTATACCAGCCTGCATGGTCCATGGTATGGGGGGGGGGGGGGGGGAGACTCTGGAGGACAGAGCCCTTGTCTACTCCATCAACAGGTCTGATCTCCTCCAGTCTTCACTGGCAGTGATGACCCTAATCAACTAATTAAGATTATGAATAATTTTGCATAATTTTTTTCGCATTTACGCTTATCCGTAATTACGATTTGTAACGTCAATTGATTTTGTATAGTGATACGGAATTTCGCATAATTTTTGCCTAATTTAGTGCCGAATTTGGCAGTGAATAGCATAGCCCCCATACATGGTAGTGACACCAAAATCACTGCATATGTTAAGTCAAAAATTCCTTGTAGTTTTTGAAAAATAGATTTTAAAAATGCAAAAAAAAATAATTGTTTTTTAGACTAAAAAAAAAGGACAGTTTAAAAACCATTTTTCTTTGCATATTTAAAATCGATTTTCTCAAAAAGCACAAGGTCTTTTTAAAAAATTATTTTTGTGACTTATACCCAATATTCTCCTTAACATGTGTAGCAATTTTGGTAGCAATAGCATGTATAGCGGTTTTGTTATTAACCGCTAAATTCGGCACAAAATTTAGCGAAACCGCGATATTACTATCACATACGAAATTAATTACGATTTTCCCTGAAATTTCGCATTACGATTACGATGCGTAAATGCGAAATTTCGCATTTGCGAAATTTCGGCCCACCACTGTTCACTGGGGGGGGGGGGGGGGGGTGTTTCACCACAGTGTGATGGGATGGGATGAAATTCAATCCTTGGTTCTCCTTGGTTGCTGTCACTGGAGTAATGCTGGTGCGGGATAATCTGCGCTCCTCTCTATCACAGCTCTGCCTGTCACTGGAGCAGTGCTCCTTCATGGTGCGGGATAATCTGTGCTCCTCTCTATCACCGCTCTGCCTGTCACTGGAGCAATGCTCCTCCGTGGTGCTGGATAATCTGTGCTCCTCTCTATCACCGCTCTGCCTGTCACTGGAGCATTGCTCCTCCGTGGTGCTGGATAATCTGTGCTCCTCTCTATCACCGCTCTGCCTGTCACTGGAGCAATGCTCCTCCGTGGTGCTGGATAATCTGCGCTCCTCTCTATCACAGCTCTGCCCGTCACTGGAGCAATGCTCCTCCGTGGTGCGGGATAATCTGTGCTCCTCTCTATCACAGCTCTGCCTGTCACTGGAGCAATGCTGGTGCTGGATAATCTGTGCTCCTCTCTATCACAGCTCTGCCTGTCACTGGAGCAATGCTCCTCCGTGATGCTGGATAATCTGCGCTCCTCTCTATCACAGCTCTGCCTGTCACTGGAGCAATGCTCCTCCGTGGTGCGGGATAATCTGTGCTCCTCTCTATCACAGCTCTGCCTGTCACTGGAGCAATGCTCCTCCATGGCGCAGGACGCACAATTCCATATCATAGACAATTTGCTGCACAAATGAGTTGAAATGAAACCATTAATCATTCAGCCGGGGCTGTGCTGTGCTACAGATGTCTTTGTGTCGCCGCAGCAATATGGTCCAAGCGGTGGGGGTCACTTCACGTTCATCTGTCAGCCACTGCGCTCTCCAATGCCGCCACACAGAGCTCCATTTACACCTTGCAGCGTCCGGTGTTTTTAGTACCAACATCTGACGGCGTGTTCTCTGGATCCCTAATTTAAGAGATTATTAGGTGTTATGCATGTATTATATTCTACAGTGAGGGGTATAGAGTGCTAAAAGAATCATATGATGTGATATCAGGATGTTATTATTCCGGTTGTTTTTCTTTCTTTTTTTTTTGTCCTCTTCAAACTTCCTTTTCTTATTTTCTTTATCCTTTCTCAGGGCCATTTTTAACCAAAGGCATGACCTAGCAGGGTTCACTCTGTTCCCTCTTATCTACACTTACCCCTCCCCCCCTATAGTTCAAAAAATCATCCCCCCCTCCCAGACCAAGATAACAGTGACCGATACCCCCTCTTACACTTTATCGTGCCATCCCACAATAATACTTAACCTAAATCAACGACCTGACACAGTGGTTGGAATGATACACTTTTTATTACAGTATCGGCCACAGATCAAGTGACAATATAACCAAAAGCAATAGGTACATCAAACATGTCGAGTGCTCAATTTGATGCGGGTCCATAACTACGTTACCGTGCGTAACTGCGTTGAAGTCGTTAGTGTATGGTGATGCGAGGATTTTAAAAATGTTGGCGGCAGTGGTGCAACGACGTTACAATGCGCATGCGCGGACGCGTATTTTTGCTAGGCACTGTACATACCCATTAGTACATAGCAAGGAAATGAGCAGCGCTACTTAAAAACAGACTAGTGCCTACCTGCAAAAGAGTGCAAGCCCCACTTGTGAGGTCGAATACACACCGAGCATACACATGACCTGTCTACCACTAGAGGAGGATGTTGGTTTCCATTAACAGCTTGCATGCAACCTATTAAGTACTCGTCCCTCCCACTGCGAAGAAGTCAATCCTCCATGGGAGGGGCCTAACACTAACTAAATCCTAACCTATGTATATGCATAGCCTGGGTGCGCTACCAAGTAAAATTGAAAAATCGAAAATTGCGCAAAAGGTGGATCAGCGCAACACCAGGCCGCCTCCGAATGGCCTCCATCAAAGATGCGCTGAGCCCCCCCAGGAACTACAAACGCACCTTGAACCCAAACAATTTTCACTGTACATACCCATGTCTATCTCATCATGTCACATGTCACCTATGGTATCCTTTACGAAGATTTTTTTACATGGTCACAGACTGCAATGAGAACCCAAGAGAATCAGATCCATCCTCCCACTGCATTCCCATTGAGGAGATTCTTCCATCACAACCTTTCCGTTAAAACCCACGAGAGCAACAGAAACTGTGAAATTCTCAACAC